>NC_031774.1:32930704-32991214 GCF_001522545.3 Parus major | reverse complement strand
AGCTGTCTTGGCTAGAAACCAAAGTTCTCCATTTTCTCAGGGCCTTCTCTTCATGGTCTTACAAAGTGCTTTTTTAAAAAATCTGTCCTAAACAGGGAGAAAAATTGAGCTGAACAGATTTCACTTGAACAGAGATTATTAAAATTATTAAAATGGTTGTTAAAGTCTAAAGCCATGTATCCAGAAAGCCAAAGTTTTCTTTAAATTCCCAATCTACTGAAATGTTCCAAATACTTGTATTTATTACAAGTTATTCTCATTGCAAACTGACTGGTAGCTGCAGGATACTGTCCTGTGGGAGGTGACCTCTGAGTGAGAGTTGAATTTTAAGCCTGGATAGGGCCATCAAGATTCAGCCATGTGTGAAAGTATTGTACAAACAAAACCTCTTACACAAACAAAACATCCAACTCAGTCTCCTGCATTCAATGCCAGTCATGTCTATGATTTTAATTTTTTTTTTAAGAGAATCCAAGCATGTTTCACAAATTTTCATCCTGCTGGCAATAATGTGCCAGCTCTTTTTAGGGCAAATACATTATTTTGATTAGCCTCATGCCATTCTAGAAATGCTGCTTTCTCCTGAGGCATTATGCAGTTTTGTTTATTTCAAGTGTTAAAAATGCTTGAGTGACCTTTGCCCCCTTCAAAGCCCTGGCTTTATGGCATTTTACTGAGTTTTACTGGTAAATTTAGGGAGTCAGGAAAGTATGTCTAAGGCTGCCATCTTCATACTTGTTACTTTCTCACTCTGAGTGTCTGTTCCCCATCCAGTCTTAGGTGTTTTCCACCAGCTGACAAGGGGGGAATTCTGCCTTTTTATTTCTTTCATGTAACATTATTCTTAGATTATTCTGGATAATCTGTCAAATATTTATGTGCATTTTACTCCTGATCTCTATCATACAATCAGCTAGACCAAAAGCATAACTTTGTTGGTTTATTTCTAAACAAACTCAGAAATTTAAACCACTTTAAAATTGCTACTTCCCAGATTACTATCTATTTATCCTGTAGATAAATAGAAGTGAAAAAACATTTCAAGATTTTGATACTATGGTTTACCTAAAATGCAATAGTACTAAACAAGTTATTTTGATGTCCAAGACCTCAAAATAGCTCTATGTAAGAGTATGCAAACGATCTTGATAAGTAAGTTATTTCATTGTAAAGTCCTCTTATTTACCCTCCCATGCAGAACACCTTCCTAGTCTTCTCCTTTGAGCACTCATGTATGATCTCTCATATTCTACACAGCCTTCTCCAACCTGGAAACTTCTCTTGTAATTTTATTAGCCAAACAGGTCTATGTAAGACATTTCTCCTCAGTTATTGCAAATGAGAAGCATATGTAAAAACATACCATAGGTGGTATACCAAACCCATAGGTGTTTGAAAAAAAAATTAAAACACAGAAGCCTACAAACTCAAATCTAGCTGTATGGAACTGACATGTTAGCTCTCTGCATCCCCCGTTCCCAGCCTAGATTAAGACAATTTCCTGGAGAAGAGATGACACAAGATGATCCTGGAAGCAAAATCTGAAGCCAACAAGGAGTAGTGCAATGAAAAGCAGTCTACCAATGTGAGCTGCTGCCAGAGCAGATGTCCTGCTTCTTATCCTTGACATCTTGGGGATAAGCCTGGAATTTATGGGGTCTTGCATCATTCTCTGTTGCTGATAGTGAAAAGGTGTGAAAATGAGTTTTAGGATTTTGGTGAGAAACAAACAGCAGGACGAATAGTAAGCAAAAAACTTTATTAGGAATGGAAGAAAAGAATGTGGGAGTGAGCAGGTTTGGGATTACTGTGGTTAAGCAGGATAAAGCCAGTGGAGTAAATTAAATCAATAGCTGAGATGATGACAGAGCTCAAAACAGAGAGTAAGAATAACACTGTCACAAACCCAAGAACATTAATAGCTTGAATGGGCCCTCAAAGGTCACCACTGGGTGCTGAATCACTTTAGCCACGTGCACTCCTAAAAATGTCATGCTATCATCATAGTGTAGCATCAGCCTTCTAATTTATTTTGACAGCTGATGTCATCACAGCAGCTTACACCTTAATTCAAACTGCAATCATATTGCATCACACTGTTGATTTTTAAGTCGATGAGGATCAAATAAATACTTCTGGTTGCTGTATTACAGATTCTTCTCACACTTTGGCTCCTTAACATTCAGTGCTCTGCCACCTGCATATAACTATATTATAACACTGCAGAGGGCACTATTGGTGCATATGAGCAGTGCTGGGCAAACTCACAATTTCATGAAATTAGGACAAGGGATGTCCACAAGTATGCATTTATTCATTCACTAGTGTTAGACTTCTTTGGCCTGGTAATGAAATCACATTTGGCCAAACATCCTTAGACATAAAGAAAATAGAAATAAGATTGAAATAAGATTTCAGCAGTCACTCCAAAATTCTTGTGTATTTAGAACTGACAAAAATCATGGCAGAGGGAACCTCCCTCCTCACCCCCAAAACTCTTGCATTGAAGGGATGGTTGAACAATTAGTTCTAAATCTTTCTACTGCATGTCTTGGTTTTTAGATGTCATCATTTGTGTGTACCCATACCCATTAAAATCATGATTTCAATATTTAAATGAGAGATCAGCTTTTAAAAATTTCTCTTGTGGTTTAAATAGGTAAACTAAACCACAATATAGAAAAACCTTGCTGCAGCCTCTGATAGTTATTTAAAGAGAAGGTTTGCTCCTATTTCCAGATCAGTTCCTGAGCTGTGCTATGACTTTAGGCAAGTGAATACTTAGTTCATGTATGACTAAATTGGGTGTGATTGCTAGTAAAATGATTTATAATTCTTGGATGGAACGCTAATATTTCTAAGAAAATATTTTGGCATCTGCGGTTCTTGAAAGTTTTGGTCTTAAACTGATTTCTGTAGTGTTTAAGATAGAGAGTTTTGATGAAAAATTATGATTTGGGCTCTTTGAAATTCACTATTCAAGTAATTTTTCTGCAGAGCAAAAGTAAGCAGCCAAAGCCACAAGTGTTCATTCTGAAGACATTTTGCTGACATCAGTACTCTGCCATATCTACTTTCTTGATGTCCAAAGAGGGCTTTTGCCACAGCTAAGATAAAAAGAGCAGAAAAACATTCCCAGCAGAAAATGTTCTAGGAGATACCTGTTCACACTAACTCTAAGAATGTTAGAGGATGATTTGCTCAAAGGGGCTAAACAGCTGGTACAGAATGTGTTCTCAGGCTAGTCTAGAAATCTATGAAAGGATCCAGAGACTGGAAGTTGAAAACAGATTTTTTCAGAGTAGGTTTATTTGCATTTTTAGAGATGTGAACAACTAGCTACTGGAAAGACATGTTAAGGTGTCCTCTCTATCATTATATTCATTAATGTAATTACTTTTTTCTCTGAAAGGTATGTTGTTCTGAGGTTAAAAATTAATTCAGGCAGATTCTGTACTCCTCTACCAAGATCAATCCCATATAGATTCAGACCTAGACCTAAATCTGCCATATGATCCTAAAGGAGGGAGCACAAACTATTTTACAAGTCTATTCCTAAGCTGCTCTTTGGCTTATGTAAGGCTTATTTTATACGATTGGCTCCTGACAGCCATTCATAAAACTTGCAGCATTTGCTATCCAAATAGCTTCCAGCCACTGACATTATATCCTCTAGCATATCTGCTTACATTCTGCTGTTGTCCTACTTCCAGACACCATTCATCTTTGAGTGCACAGTTTCACTAGATGCATTAGTTGCTTGCCCTGCTGATATCTTCATTGAAAGCACTCAGATATAACAAACAGCAGCTGCCATTTAAGCAAGATATGGTTTGATATGTAAAAATAATGTAGGTCTCTCTAAATCTGCTAAGCTTAAACATTGAGTAAGATTGCTTAGTCACTGGCTGCTCATATTGCTTTTACTGGATTAGTATAAACTACGTAAAAATTAGTTGGCTTGAAGGAAAATTAACTGATAGCACTAAACATGCTATCTTAACTCTTCTACAGTTCTCCTGCGGAAGTGCCTGAGATGATCTTTCCATGAACATTAACTCCCCAAAAATCAATATATTCAAACATGGAAGTGGACCCAGATGTTCATGCCTGTTTCTGTACCCTTCCTTCCCATTTTATCTCCCTTCCCCATCCCAGTGACCTATGCCCCATTAATAGGACTTTTACTCTAAAATCGGGGTGGCAGAACTGACCTGGTTTAAAATTAATTCTGCACAAGACTAGCTAACTGAATGGTTTCTGCAGGCTACACTTGCACTGTACATTTGTTATGCAGCTCCACGAACAATTATTGTGGTGATAAGGAATAAAACAACATAGGGTTGAAAACAAGTATGAAGGGCAGTCAGAGTCTCTTTTGCATAACTGCTCATGCTCAAAGCTTTTGTGAAACTCCTTGATTTGTGCTACCTTAGACATCATTGCCAAGTCTGTCCTCAGGATAAGATTTAGGAGAAATACAGCTGAAATATTAGATAAGTTCTTACCAAGGTAGCACGTCAATCAGAATTTCACATGTGCAGACTGTAAGACTATTACAGTAACCTTGATTCCCTGAAGACTTCAATAATTCAATTTGATATATAAAGGATACATGCAGAAATTTTTTATGAAGCATATACAAATCACTTTCAAGATATTATTTCACATTAATTTTTTAATGGTAAACAAGTGAAAACATTATACATTACTGAATTAGTTTTGTTATCAACTTCACTGGCAGTATTATATATGTCACCATGAAAAATGAAATGCAAAGTTATGTTACATTGCATTTAATATAAAATATTACTTGTCTGAAGCCAAATTAGCTGTAAAGTAGAAGAAAATTATGCTTATATCTTCTTTAAGTCTAATTTCTTTTTGAGTGATATAGAAAGTAAATTGGTATTTTGTCAAGAAGGATCCTGAATCGTGTTCTTTGTCAGAGGTCCTTACAACTTTCTTATACTTAACACTTTTATATTATCATTTTACTTGGCAACCCTTGCACTTTTTTTAAAGGTAGGCTAAGTATGAGTCATATTGTTATAACATGATTGTATCTCATTCTAGGCTAAGATGTTGAGGTTGCAGAACATAAATTAAATCTATCTGGAAAGAAACAGTAAGTTACTCTAATCTTTTTAGATTTAAAAGTTTTTTAAAGTGCTGAAAAAAATATTTTCAGCACATGAAAAATATCTACAAAAGGGTAGATTCATGGAATAAATCACAGAGCTGGATCAAATGAGATCAGAATAGTTCTATCTTTGTCACACATAATTGCAATGTGACCTTAAAGTCCATCTGCACATTGCTTTGCATTGACTACCTATGAGTGAGCAATTTATCTCATTGAACCTCAGTTGTCTAGAAGTTAAGTATCTGTTTTAAGTTTTTCATCTAGATTGCATTTCTCTTTTGGCAACACAGACATAAATATATCATTCAGATGGGATGAACCTTCCTTGGGAACTTTCCCCACGGACAGAAGAGAAAATGTAGCTTGATCCGAACACATCCATTTAAGTTGGGTAGATAGGTAAATTAAGCATTACCCTGGTAAATCACTGGTTAATATTGGTTTCTTTCTGGATGGCTTCTCTAAGAATTTCAGATGTCATTAAATTAGGAAGATGAAATATCACTGGAATTTAGGCTGACTACTTTGTCTTTAGGAATCCTTAACCCCTCTTTTTTAATGTCCCCTGCTTGCAGTATAGAGATGATAAATATCTGCTTTTCTGTTCTGGTTTCAGCTGGGATAGATTTGATTTTCTTCCCAATAGCTGGTACAGTGCTGTGTTTTGGATTAAGTATGAGAACAATGTTGATAACACACTGATGTTCTAGCTGTTGTTAAGTAATGCTTACCCTTAGGTCAAGGACTTTCAGGACTTTTAGTTTCCTGTGCTCTGCCAGTGAGGAGCTGCACAAGAAGCTGTGAGGAGTCATAACCAGGACATCTGACTGGAACTAGCCAAAGGGATATTCCACACCACGGATTGTCATGCCCAGTGTATAAACTGGGGAGGGGGGAGCGACACTTGGTTGGAAAAGGCCAATTACTGCTCAGACTGGGCATTGGTCACTAAGTGGTGAGAAATTGTACAATGCATCACTTGTCTCCTCTCTCTCCTTCTCAATTTCACTGCAGTTGTTACTATTGTTATTATTAACTTTATTTATATTATTAGTTTGCTCTTATACCAAACCAAAGTTTTTACCTTTTTCTGATTCTCCACCCCATCCCACTGAGAGGCAGAAGGAGTGAGCAAGGGTCTGTGTGGTCCTTAGTTGACATCTGGGGTTAAACCATGACATTTTTGTAAAGCAATTTCATTTTCCTGCCTCTTTTGCAGTATAAGTAATGAATACTAAACAATTTAAAAGCTAATGTGATTTAATTTACATGGAATTTCTTGCTTATTGATCCTGCCCTGATATTGATCTCTTTATGGACACTGACATACTGTAACTATTGACAAGCTTTTTGTTGCTGTAAGGCCACGAAGGCCACATACTACATTCTTAAAAATAGGCTGCATTCCTATCTGATCTAATTGTGATTTTGACTAGGACTGAAGAATAAGTCCCCAGATATAAATGCTTAAGATCAATATGAATATAAATTTTAAAAAAATTAAGACAGAAATGTGTTAAAGACAAAAACCTTGTTCCTAACAGAAATAAATCAATTGCTGTAGCAGCTTATCCTGTTGGGACAGCTAAAGGCAGTAGTTCTTATTATGGAGTAATGGGCTGCAAAATTTCAGTGTAATGACAGAAATTTGTTTCTGGCAGATTGACAGAATTTTGTTATTTTGGGGAAGGCTGTAGGGGTAACCACAGCATAAAAGTAAGGTCAACTCCAGTCAGACAATTTTTAGTAACTGGGAGATTGTGATGGTTGCCTGGCAACTACAGCAGATATAAACTAGCTTTTCCAGGTGACTTGGGAGACTTAAGGCATTTTCACTTGCTGCATTGAAAAGATTGCCTTTTAAAAGGGCCTGGCAGTTAGAAAGGTAAATAAATCATGGATTACTTGGCCCATGGTAGATACAGAGACTGATTGATCTGCCTTCTTCCTAGCATGTTTATTTTCCATGTTTCCATGAAGTGTCAATTTATTATCCAACTCTTGAAATTGAGAGAGACAGGCTTCATTCCTTTGCTGCATTTGGACAAACCAAAAGCATATGTTGGCTCAAAATACATCTCCATCTTCCCAGCATCATCTCTTAAGCATTTGCCTTAACTCAGAGGCTCAACAGGTAATAGGTAGGACCCACCTTCTACTTTTACTCCAATGCTCATACATCAATAGGAAATTAATGCAGAGAGCAAGGTCACCCCTTCTGATACAAGAAGAACTTTGATAAGAATGTGACTTTTAAATTTTAAATTTAATTTTAAATTTTAAATTTTAAAGCTTCTCTGTTTTGCTGAGTTACTCCCACCTCTGGGAAATTTCTCAATACTTCCCACTATTGCATTAAAGAAGTAATTCAACTTTCAAATTGGCAAATTTGTTTGTTTTTTTTATAAAGGTCAGCTTATTGTTTTTTCCCATCCACAGGCACAGGATACATTTGATCAGGACTCTCCATACTGAGACCTTTCTGAATAAACTCTAAAAGTGCATAGAAGGTATTGGCAGATGTCATTTGTTGTACCTAGACATAGCCGATATTACTTTATCTTCTGGGATGTTTTTATCCATCTGAAAAGAATCACAGAATATCCTGAGCTGGAAGGGACCCACTGGGATCAATTAAAGTCCAGCTTCTGGCTCTGCACAGGACAACCCCAAGAATCAAACCATCATGCCTGAGAGCATTGTCCAAATGCTTGGTGCTGTGACCACTTCTGTGGGGAGCCTGCTCCAGCACCCAATCGTCCTCTCAATGAAAAACCTTTTCTAACATCTAAGCTGAACCTCCCCTGACACAGCTTCATCCCATTCCCTCAGGTCCCTGCTGACACAGGATATCTGATAACAGTTCCACAGATGATGCAGAAAGGCGTCTGCAGTAAGGAATATTACTGCTGAGTAGCTGTTTCCTTTCATTCCTATTCTGCCAGTATAATCTGAATATCAGCTGTTCTGAAAAAATCTTTCTAGTCTTGTTTTCTGATAGTGTAAATCATTGAAATAGGTAATACTTCACCAATCTATGGTTTTAACTGATATTTTGTACTTCTTCTGAACCCTTCCTCTCAAGAGCTGTATATTTTATACAGGGTTCCAAAATTTCAAATGCTTAACTGCTCATAATTGTATGGTTTAAAACCCATACACCCATTCTATTTCTTCAGGAAAATTGTGGGGAAATTTGTGTTTAATTTCTTTTTATTTTGACAATCTGTGTGAGTTTATTTTCTTGTAACAGACTCCCACCAGGACATTTGCTTTGTTGGCCATCCCCCTGATTCTTACTCATAAACACTCAAGCCTGTCAGCACTGTCATCAGGTTCTAGACAACCAAACCCCTGAACAAACCTTCTCTACCTCTCCTTCCTTTCCTATTCCTTCTGAAAGCTTCAGAGCCACACCTAATATATATCTGTAGAAAAAGTAAGATGTCAAAAACAGTAAACAAGTGTACTAGACTACTAGTCTACTACTACTACTAGACTACTACTCCATCATTAATGAGATGCTGTGGTTTTTAGCATTTCCTACCCCTTCTAATTTACCAGTTATGTCATCAAATTTGACCATTAGTTACTGGCCATTTGCAAAGAATGGCAGGTAGAATAGCATGGATTCAAAGGCCTTCATGCTTGTCAGTGAATGGGCTTTTTTCCAAGAGATGTGGGATTTCCACAAGGATTTTCATTCTCACTTCTCTCATTTTGTGCTAGAATTTGTCCGTGAACATACTTCTTCCAAGTATTGTTGTGGGTACAACTTGTGTTAAATGTGTTGCACTAATCTGCCACCTATTTTGAAGATCAGATGTTTGGACAGCTGCTAAAAATCACAGTACCTAGTGTTATGGAATGATAATTCCTTTTATTGCCACAGAGGCTGCTGTTAAATAACTAATGTGAAAAAATAAAATATAGGACTAGTGAATTGTATGTACCACATCCAAGGCATGGCAAGCATTTTTAAACAGGCATGTCTCTGTTGAGCAAATTTACAAAACATATTTCTGGTCACAAGGACACTGGCAGTTCTTAAGTTACAAGTTAAGCTGGCAGTTATAAGCATAGGCTTACACAATCATGCTTCCCTGAAAATATCTTCATTGTAAGTCTTACCACAACCAAGCTGGGAAACTGATGAACTTGGGGACCCATGTGGAGGTGAGACAGGTAGTAAGTAGGTAGCATAAGGTTATGAATAGCCTTCATTCAAAGCAGTAGCTCATAAGTAGTCCATAAGTAGTAATAGATTCACACAAGGCATTTGTCAGACTACTGAAAGTGGCAGAAGAAGCTCAGAAGATTCAGGAACAAAAAAATTTTATTTATACATGGTAGCGCTAAATTCTTTCAAGATATGCTTCTAAATACTGCACCTAAGATACACTTAGAATCTATTGTAGAATTAAACTTTCATTCCTGATCTCTAGCCTAAAATGTATAAAATTTTACTGTTAATTCATACTTTACCCTTCTTCACACATATTTCAACAAGGGTAGCTGCAGTCCTTGTGCTAGAGAAAGCCCTGAAACAAGACAGGCTTAACTTGGTTAAACCCAGCTCCTCTTGGACTGTGTGTCTGGTTCTCTGCCCCCAGTGCTGGACATCAGCGAGCTGACATGAAGTGGTGTCATGCTGTGAAAAAATTATTTAGCATGCCACTACAGGGAACTAGGAGGTGAGTGCAAGTTAACCTACACACTGACAATTAACAAAATGCAATCGTACACATGAGAACAAATTGCAGCATAAAATGTTTAGCACTTCAGTGGGAAGTTCATGGAAAGTCATCTCAAAGACACTTTTATCCAATCTCAGTTTTATTTCTCTAATACTTTAGCATTAAACATTCTCTTAGGTCAGTGATGTCTAATAAGGAATTACACATTTTGCACCAGACAACACAAAGAATCAAGAATTTTTTTTTTTGCATTAAAATTGAAGGTTCCATTTTTTTTCTTCTCTCGTTTTTTTTTTTCTTCCCATTAACTTAAAGTGACTTGTAGACCATGCTTTTGGTATCAGACAGTAACATATTTATCCATCTATTGTGCCCTAGCAAAATGTTAAGTAGGTGATATTAATTTAGCATTCTGATTAATCAGAAACCATCTGTGTAAGGTTTACAATGCAGTATTTGAGGGGGGTGGGGAAAGAAGTAGACAAATAAAGTAAAGGAAACTTTAAGTGCTGGAATGTACCTTAGTGCAGAAAAACTACAGAAACATATAAGCAGAGAAAAGTTGAAAATAGATTTTTTCAAAGAAAATTTACCAAGGTAGAAAAGATTTCAAGAATAAAGAAAAAGAAAATTAAAAAATACACAAAGATCCTAGGTATGCAGATTTGCTATATTAAATATGTGGTAAGAGGTCCCACTGATAAACTGTCACAAGATGAACATGCATCCATTCATAAAGCCATAAATGGCACGGTGAAAAGGGCTGCTCTTGTGTCTGCCATTCATTGTATGGCTGACCACATGGTACACTTGTCTAAGGGTTTGCACCTGCGTTTTCTCCTATCTGTTGGATTTCCTTTGTTGCAGGAACATGAAGACTTGATTGTTTTGGTCAGAATTAGCTGCTCCTGAAATGTATCAGCTGACTGTTACTGAGGAGGTGCCTGGTAGGTGATGCTGCTTATAAATTATTGTCTGTTCATACAAAAAAACATTCACACTAAATATTTTCAAGGTAGCAATCAAAAGAAGTCCAAGCACAAAACACAGAACTGGTGCTAGCTACTTGTACCTGGAACCCATCTAGCTGATCTTGAGGCAACAGCCCTTCTTCCTTTTTTTTTCAGCCTTGCATTCAGTAGTGAGCAGCTATCAAAGTTCTCTTTCTGAGATAATCTCCCAGTCTGTCACACAGTTGATAGTCTCTGCCTCCAAGAAGACAGATCTTTGCTTGTAGCTTCACAGCAAAAATAATACGACATTTCTTTGCAAATTCTTCTTCTTAAGGTCACTTAAAAGCAATATAATATTGCTGCAGTGTAGGCCTGCCTTTTTCCCAATCTAATATTCACTAGTAAAATTTTATTTAAAAATTATTCAACAAATTCTGGCTGTCTCTAAGCCTTGGTACACAACTATGGTTCTGCAAAAGTGATTGCTCAAGTAATTTGCCAAGTATTTTGTGTTTCTATACATTCTCTTGGTATTTATAAAACATTGTATAGCTTTCAGTGTCAGTGTACACATTTAGTTTTCTCCTGCAGTTAAAAAAGAATTTTTCTAAGACAAGAAAAATAAGTTTAAAAAAAGGTGCCAAATGGAAACTCCGATCTCTCACAAACACTTCTCTTTGACTTAAGGAACAGAGTGACACAATAAGGCATTAACCTACCTACTTTGATGAAAAATACTGTAAAAACAACATTCTTTATAGTGTGCTTGCTTAAACCAGATGACCTAACCTTATTTAACATAACAGTCCTCAATACAAACTCAGTCACTTTTTGTTAACTTCAAACCTCTGGCTACTCCCTCAGATTGTCTCATGACTATCTGAGAGCCTGAAGCCAGAGCCACAGCAGTGACAAATATTGCCAGCACTGAGTGTCAAAGGACGCCTTTCATCTGCACACAAGGGCAAGCACCAAGGGTGCCACAGATTTAGACAGAAAAATATACTTCGGTAAGAATAATGGGTCAGTAATCCAGACAAAATCTTTTGTACTAAGGGCATAGGTATTCTTGTGCCAAGGTGTTAAACATTTATGAAGGCTTTTAAGGAGATATGTTGATTTTCTGAATGGTTTTGAAAGTAAGTGTTATTTGGATGCATCAATAGGTTTTGACTGTTTCTAGTTTAGGAAACATACTGTGCTTTTCACCCCAGATCACCTTGCAATTCTCACATTCATCCTTATGTGACATAATGCAGCTGAAACCAGCCCTGGAGCTATTATGCAATGCTAATGCCTTTTTTGTTTATAGCAGAAATCAGCCATTTTCTGTGAAGCCTGGTTGTTGCCCTTCTGAAGCATCCTACAAAATGGCATAGATGTTTTCTCTTTTCGTTCTAGCAGCCCTGCAAATACAGTTCCATTGAAACTCCAAAAGAAGGGCTTAGCCTAGTTAATGCTGCTAATATTTCAAAACTAATTATAATTATTAATTATGTTATGCTTTAGGTTATGTCTTCTGTATTTGGAAATAGTAATGCAACTATCATGCAGGCTTTCTGAGAAAATATTTTTTAATTATTATTAGAAAAGTAGCTCTTTTAGAAAAATTTAAAAAATCTATGATGATGTCAGAAATCAGAAGCCCATGGCAAGAAGAAACTATATATAGAATTCACAGTTATTTGCTCCTAGTGAAAATCAAGGGGACTTTTACCCTTGACTGCAGCAGAAAGGAAGGTAGGCCTCCAACAAAATGCTTTTTAAAATCTCTATCACAGATACCAGAGAACCTACAAGGAAGGCAAAAACAACAGCACTCTTCAGGTGAATGAGCAGATGAATTATTTGCCTTAAAATGGAAAAAGCTATTCCTCAAACCTTAATCACCAATGTGCCCTTTCTAAGTGTTGCTGGGGTGATACAACTGAACATTTTCAAGTGACATGTCTGCTCTACTGCAGTGGGCTTTCTTTATTCAACAAGAAGTAAGCTTGCTAATAATACACTGGGAAGAATAAAAATTCCTGTTGTTTTACTGTGTTGATCTTTCGGGCTAAAATACTTCTTTTGTGGTCATTTTCCCAGACTGGGCTGAGATACTGGGTTCCATCTGCTGTGTAAGTGACATATTACTTTAGGCATGATGTGCTACTGCATCTATCTTTATGCTAAGCTGGAACATGATGCTGCAATTAGAGAATGGGGAGAGCACAGATAAAATGTCTTTTCTGACAACATAGCATTACAGAGGAGGGGGTAGACAGAGAGGTTTTTCCTTTGTTTCAAATTATACAAGAGTTCAATTGAGTCAATCAGGAGCTTCTCGGATTCTTTGAATAGGCCTTCTTTTATGTGAATTGTAAACTTCTTTGCTCTAAGTTAAGTTTATAACTATAATGATTTAACTAAATAATTTACTTTAAAATATTTTTGTTGTAATTTGATAGTTATTCCATTCTTTTGAGCTTTGATTTTTACATGTGTATCTTTTTTCAGTAGAAAATTTCAAGTTTAATACTTTATATGTCATTTGAGAGTTTTGCAAGGGAATGTACAATTTTGTCCTCTGAAGTCTTCATTCATGTTGTACCAGAGACAGTGTACAGCACTGTATAATTCTTTATTTTATTTTTTTCATCTTCTGTTAATTTGAACAGATTTTTTTAAGGGCTTTAAGACAACACAGGGAATAGCTTCTAGAGGGCAAATTTTATAATAAAGGAATGTTTTCTGCTTTATCCATTAATGTTACGTAATTTTTCAAGACAAATTTTCATTATTCTCATTGCTAATGATCTGGGCAGTTGTTCCCACCTTTGGGAAATACATTATCATTTTATTTTGCCTGCAGATGTTTGGTCACTAGCAATACCAGACTGTATTTTCTGAACTGTCATGATTTCTAACTCACAACAGCATGGAATTGCATGGATACTTTTTGGTGACTTAAGCTTGCTTTAATTCTCCAAAGTCTCAAGAAGTGATAGATGTGGTCAAAGTCAAAAGAGAGTCACAGAATGGTGAACATACAGAATGTTAAGACATGTGGACATTTATATTATCCATCTCCTTTTAATCTAATGTTAAACTAAAGAGCAGGAGTTGTCTTTCAGGCATAGTATTTATTCAGTTGATTCTTAAATATTGTGCATATTAATTTTTATTGTCAGTTGATTATTACAGGGTTATTTATAGTAGCTCTTGAGGTTAAGATTAATCTGTTTAATAGGTTAGCAGCTCACAAAGATTGATTTTAAAAAATGCCAAATTTAGGTAGGTTGGAAGCAACGTAATATGAATTATTACATTGACAGGTTCATAGTTTTGCTGCTATGTAGACAAATAGCCTCTAATGTATCTGTTGCTACACTAGGGTTGCTGCCTGTATTTCCAAGTCAAATCAAAACAGCCAAAGAAAGGATAAAACAGGGATACTGAACTGTCTTTATGGTTATCTATCTATCAGTGTGGAGTACTTGCCTGTCCTTATGTAGGTGGCAGAAATGTTATTCAGGTTCACATGATGCATTTTCACAAATTGATCTCAGCTGCACATATTTAATAATGATAAATAAAAAAATTATTCAAGAAAAATGATCCACCACCCACCAGAAGAATTGACTACAGGTGTAAACACCTTAGAATGTGCAGTTCTGTGTAAGACATAATTTTTCTATAAACCTTGAAGACTTAATTACTCATTAGAATTAATTGAAGAATTTCCATGAAAGTGAAAATGCATTAGATCATTAGACATGGATGAAGATTTCACTCTTTAGTGAAAAGATTTTAATAAAATTAATTAAAAGTACAATATCTCCACCTTCACGTATTTTATGCCTTATATTTCCTTCAACAAGGATATTTCCAAATCTGCCCACTACAAAAGGTAAAATAAATCCTGTTTGTGCAGAACTAAGAGATTAGACAAAATAATGAGAAACATGAAGAATTTAAAAACTGCAGGTAGAGTTGTTTATATGAATAGTAAGAAAGATAAATGATAATGTAAAAAGGTCAAAAACACTGCTTTGTGAAAAAGAAATCTAACTTTTTTTCTCAGATAATTGAGAATTATTTTTACATGGGATAGTTTTTACAAGGTCTCAGAATTCTGAATTTCTAATGTATTTATGTTTATATTATTTGTAAAGTGAAGAGAAATATTGGCAGTTATCATACATACAGGTTTCCAAAATCTGTGTTTGTTCCTAGCCAGAAAATAGTGACAGCTGGGGATGAGAGGAGTCAGGGAAGAAGAGTTTGTTGCTTTTTTCCCATTCCCACTAACAGTGAGGAAAGAAAAGCCAGTGGTAATTTTCAGCTTTTTTTTTTTTTTTTTGAGAGTTGTGATTAATTTACAAGTGTATCAATTCTTATTTTCTACAGGGAAATAAAATGGGAAGAAAAGCACCCCACCTTCCAGTGGCATTTTGGTCATCTGAGAAAGGTGGAGTCAGCTTGGGCCAGCAGAAAAAGCCAAGAATATTTAAGAGCATGGGGGAAAAGGTAGGGTTTCACCAGTAAATTTGTGCATCTCACAGTTCCTGTTAGATAATCTGGTTTAGCATTATGAGATATAAGTATAATTTTTTCCTCTGAAGAAAATGAGAAATTATAAATTATGTTAGCTGTCTTTTGAATAAAAGTCATCTCTTTTTATTAAAAAAAAAAATTCATAATATATCATCTTTCACTGAAGAACTTTTAGCCAGTAACTGTTTGCATAGTGGTGAGTTGGTTGGGGTTTTCGGGTTTTTTTGTTACGAATCTTACACAAATCAGGGTAGCTGAAGCCTAAAGACACTGTCCTGAGAGGTCCTGGGCAGTCTTTTTACTAGGGAGAGAAACCAGCTTTGCCTTGTCTTTTCTGCATGGGCCATCTGGAGGTGTTGCTGTGCCCTCTGTAGGAGGCATCCATCCCCATCCATCCATCCTTCCGCCCACGTGCAGGAAGCCATGGCAGCTCTTCTGGGGAAAGGCAGCTGGCCAAGCACAACCTGCCCTGGGCTGCATCCAGCTCCCACGGTACCAAAGACCATCCCAGAGCTGCTCATGGCTGCTTTAGTTAGAGCTCTGAAAATACCTTGAACCTTGGCAGAGCACGGGAACTGGCATTTTACAGAAAAATATTCTTGTCCTAATACTTGTTTGGAAAAACAAACAAACAACACCATGCATGCACATATACCCTTGCATGTTAATTCCTCTGAATTTCTTTAATTTAACATATCAGACTGCACAGCTCCTGTGAAAAATTGAGTAAAATTACTGCATTTTGGAGGGATTTCCTTCTACAATTATTAGTGTCTACTGCTTTTGGTTAATTGAGCAAACAATGCCCTTGATAGCCATTTCCTTTCACCATAGTCAAAGGCAAGATAATTAGTTAATTGCTGGAAGGGGTTGTTAACTGCTGGTAATGAGCCACTTTTGAGGAAATTACTACTACAATACCATTAGACACTGCAGGCATGCATGAAGGGGAGAAATACTCTTTTTGATATTTCTACACTTTTTCTCCTGCAAGGAAGTTGTAGCAGATGTATTGTTGAGCAAGAAAACAAGTACCATTTAGAGCAATAAAAAATTATCCATGTGGTAAGAATTATTCTTAACATGGCAGAATTGACCTGAATGTCATGAATTTTCGATTTTTAATACAATATTACAAATCCATTAATCTTTCATCCTAAAATATTGATCACTTGATCCAGGAGTATATAGAATAGCAATACTTTGCTACAATTTACATTATCAAGTACAGTGTAATATATTTTTATGTCATTTACACAGGAGAATTTTAAAGAAAACCCTCCTTCTAATCTACACCTGATTTTGTAAATAGATTTGCACCATGACTAATGGATGGATGGTCCCATCACAAAGATAATCACAATTCTCACTAATGACTGCTGTCTGTGGTCAGATTTAGCAGTACCCTTGCTGTGTATCTCAAAACTCACCAAAGAGGGTTAAGTTATGCTTGTATCAAGTATATACAAGTCAAAAGAGTTTTTAGAAGGCTAACTTATGGTGAAATTACAATAAAAATAGGAATTAAGCATTCAATCAAACTTTCAAGAATTTTTAAAGATCTTAATGGCACACTAAAAGAGAATAGTCTGAATAAAAAGGTCCCTGTGTACTACATTTCAGATGTTCATACAGAATCCTATAATAAATATTTTCAATGTATTAAGCTAAATTACACATAATTATCTGTGCAGAGTAAACCCAGTGCAACATACATCATATCTTACGAAAAATAATTTTTCAGGTGTACCGTGAGTTCACAAAATCACAGAATGGCAAAGCTACAGGATTCCTCAGGCAGGTTCACCTAGGGCTGATTGCCCAAGACCATGTTCAAATGACTTTTTAATGTCTTCAAAACTGGAGACTTCACAACTTCTCTGAGCAACCTCTGACAGTTCTTGGCAGTTCTGGATGTTCAGACACACACTCCTGTATTTCAGTTTGTAGCCATTGCCTCTGGTCCTGCCAGTTCATGATGCTGAAAAGAGTCTGTCTCCCTCTTCTTTACAGCATCCCTTCAGGCATTTCTGTGCATTGGTCCCCCTGCACCTGCTCTTCTCCAGGCTGAAAAGTGCCACCTCCCTCAGCCTGTCCTCACAGGAGAGGTGCTGCAGTCCCTCAGCCATCTCCTCTCACCTCTCCAGAATGTCCATTTCTCTCTCTCCTGGGAAGCTCAACACTGGACACAATGCTCTGGAAGTGGCCTCCCTGTGCTGAGCAGAGGGACAGGAGCAGCTCACTCAGCCTGCTGGCAACAACCTTCCTAATGCAGCCCAGGATGACATTTGCCTTCTTTGCTGCAAGGGCACAGTGCTGGCTCCAGTTCAACTTGGTGTCCCCCCAGGCCCTTTTCTGCACAGCTACTTTTCAGCTATGCACCAGGAGCAAAAGCTTATAGGAAATTTGGTAAAAGGCAACCACATTTATACTGCATCTGCAAACAGAAAATAGATTTCAGCAACACGTATGGCAACCTCCACCTCTTCTGAGTGGTTCTATCTGCATGCAAATAATCTACAGATGTGTCTCCTAGTCTGAGCAAGCCTTGGAGGGGAGTTTTACTGGCCATACATGTACCAGCACAAACATCTACTACCTATCCATGCCTGGTCTGTAAAGGGTTATCATATTCTTTTACAGGAAAAGTCCCCCACTCTAGCAAAAGTATTTCAAGAGTTGAAAAAATCTGTACCCCAACAACAGAAGAAAGATTAGTAAAAAAATCCAGTGAAATAATACCAAGAATTATGAAGTTACTAGCAAGCTAAAACAAAATGAGTTCCTATAAATCAGTATATGCTCCCAAGAATAGTAGCTATTTTATCCAATCTACCTCTGTATCACAAAGAAATTACTCTTTATTAGTTATATTTTTATTGCTATCTATCTAGTTATATTAGATTTTCTTATAGATTACATTTTAGCTAAACTTCTGGGAATATTTCCATTAAATTTGATTTCTATAATTACTAGCTAAGTGTAATTTATTGATGAATGTTCTCCATGGATTAATATTTAATATACAAGTTCTCAAAAGGAAAGCATTTAAGTCACAGGAGAAAAAAGGGGATTTTTTGAATAATATTACTTGTCATCCTGGTTTTCTTTGATGAGTAAGTCAGAAGTAGATTTTAGCAAATAAATATGAAGTTAGACTGTGGTGTTCAGGCAGTACATAAGAGAAGTCACAAAAAGAAAGGTACCATATTTTATATAGGTAACAGATTAATTGTTACCTTACTACACACATTAAAGGACCGGAAGGACACACCAGGAAGCAGAAGTTGATGTATAGAAGCTCAGAAATTAAATTGTGTGTATCCACATTTCCCATTTGTGGGAATATAGATAACACCTACTTAAGATACCTAAGATCAAACACCTTAGCTCTAAGCACCTACTAAGTATTGAGGAGATTCAGAGCAGCTTGGAAGAGCTTTTGGACTGGCAGTGAGTACATCTCTATAATTCTGTACAAGAAATTTATTGTATTTCTGTACAAGAGACATAATTGTGATTAATTCAGCATAGTCCACAGGCAGCAAGGAGCATAAGCAAACTAAAGTCTCAGTATCTCAAAACATTGGCACATGCTTTCCTTAGGCCCAAGCCTTTGGCAATAGCTATCCTTGCCCAAGATTAGCTCCCTACCTCTCTCACATAGCTTTGCAATGGAATTTAGAGAGCATTTTAGCTCTCTAAATTTGGGCTGCCACTCTAGTTCTTCAATCCAGCTGTAAGACCCTCAGAAAGCCCTGCTTAGCTGCTGCTTAACCTGAAAGACACTGAATTCATCCATCACCAAAATACAACAATGAACTCTTCTAGATGCCCATGTTTCTGATGCTGGATACTGGAATCCTGAACACATCCTGAATATGCCAAGCAGCTGCAAATGTGAGCATGGAAGATTCTCAAATTAGGCATCCTGCCACTTTGCTTTTCTGTCAGGATTAATCTCATAGTCATCCTTACATGTATACATACAATAATTCACTCAGAGTTTAGATATCCTATTATCAGAGGAAAGGATATCAGTTTATCTCTGAATAATTCACTTCTGGATCATTTTTTGGTAGGTGTGAGATCTGCTTTCCAAATCAGGCACACAAGTTAAGTAAAGACCTGAATGTTTTCACTGGGATGCAGTATAAAAGAGAAACATAGTTTCTGCCTTTTTTTTTATCAGAGAAAGGCCATTAGAAACAAGGATTAATAATCCAGATCAAACTTTATTCTGACTACTTTAGCAATGTTGCTGCTCAGCAGCCTTTTCTTTTTCGTCATTGGTTTTTCCTACAGACTTGTCTTGGGAGACTTTTTACTATCCTAATGCCTGCCCAGGTATAGGACCCTGACACTTTCTGTGTGCAAGAAATTCCTAAATCTGGACTGACAATTTCACTAGAGAACAAGTACCTACCAATCAGCATTAGTAAAGTTAATACAACTTGGAAACTGGAGTTCTTGCTGCTCTGTATTCCACGTGCCTGAACTTTCAGCTCAGTGCTGCCTGCTCTCAGGTTTATGTTGCTGTTTCACTGTGATAAATCAAATCCCTGCAGCAGATGGGAGATCTGTTCCACCCTGATTCAATACTAAAGTCTTGCTGCTTTAAACAATGCAGGATCAAATGTGGTTTGGGACATCACAGTTTCTGGGACTGTCACAGGGAGAATCTGAGCAGGTCCAGAACAGTTTGCAAGCCCATAGCCTCAGCCACAAGTTCCTTCAGACAATTATTTTCTTTCATTTCCATTCAGTGTCCCATGCACACCTGCAAAATGTAAAAATACAGTTGTAAGAGGATGAAGAAAAATATTAGATGATTAAAGGAGTTTGTTATGAGTGACCATGAATAGCAAATTAAAAAAAATATTCTGTTGTCCTTAACATGCCATAGAGAAAATATATGTACCCTGGAAAATCAGCTGTTGCCAGGATTGTCTGGACAACAGGCATTCAGTTAAAGTCCAGTCCACTATATAACCTGTAAAAATATAAAATCAAGGATTAGCCTGGTCTGAGATTTAACTTGCTAGTGATCTAAAATGGTTACTTCAGAGAAAACTTCAGGATAGAATAAATGGATAATATCTATCAATAGCTATTGGGTTGCAAATAAAAAATAAAGAAATTAAAATAACTTTGTTAAGTTTAGAAGTGTTAGGGAATATGCAGATTTTTTTTTAATTTTAAATGAATTTCAGAAAAAAAAATATATACATTTTATTTCCATAGCTGCAAGATAAACCCACAGTCAAGAACAATAATCATTTCTGTTGCAGATTTCCAAGTTATGAACTGAAAGTGAGTGACCATGAAGCTGAGCAGAATAACTGGAAGTCAAATAAGATATTTGCATAACATTGACCCATAACAGCAAATGACAAATGTATTTTCAAGTGTGACTATTACTAGTCAATTTGGTTGAACAACATTTGGGGGAAATATTATTTTAGAATTGTTTTTTTATTTAGCAGTTTTCAGTATTTAAAACACTTTAGAATATTATTTTATTTAAACTCTAATATATTCTCATAATAAAAAGAATTGCTGATTTTTTTTCATTATACCTTTAACATTCTAAATACCATATAATTTCTTAAATGTATTATGTTTCAGAACCTATATGCTTAGTTTCAGACCAGAAATTAGACTGGGTTTTGGTTGGTTTGTTTGTTCTGGTTTCTATATAATATATATATATTGTAGAACTGAACTAGCATTATCATACTGCTTTGAAGTCCCCAGTGAGGTAGAATAAGCAAAATAGATTTCAAGATGAAATTATGAATTGAAAGTTCTTATGGGAGATATCATAATTCTCTTGGTGCAGAATTTGAGAGTTTTGTTCTGACCTAGGGTTTGACAGATTATTTTCTTTTTGATTTCATCCTGAAGAAAACAAAATGGTTTTTATATGTCCATACTTTGTCATGGGAGATGCTGGCAGCCCAGACCTGTAAGTAACGTAGCTGACCTTAGGGCCATGCCATAACCATGTTACTCAAGCTGGTTTACATCTGGCCTGTTAGTCTGGACACAGAAGTGAAGTACCACTGTATTGTTTTCAGATGTTATTTGAAAGCCCTGTCACAGCTATAACTTTTCCTTGTGCTGAAGAACCATATGAGTGAGCCTGGAGCTAGCTCAGAGGCCTTCAGGAGGAAAGTGTTTTACCCTGTTTTGACCTGGTCAGAAAACAACAGGTTTTGAAAGCATGGGGGAGTTAATTCTGCAAAATTTAATTTTCTTCAAGAAGTTATGGCTATAGGAAGAATACGTAACATATACTATTGTTGAAGATAAATGGATGCTTTTATTTTTTCTGTTCCCTTTATATAATTTAAATGACATAGTGCAAGCTCCTTGCTTACAGTGTAAACGGATCTGCCAAACAACAGGATCATTTCAGAGAGAATGTGATTGTGTTTGACCTGGAAAAAATGTAATGTTGACAGAAATATGACACTGTGAGTTATGAATGTTCTTGATATTTCATCCAGGGTTGAGTTCAGTATAATCACAGAACCAGACATTTAGGTTGGGAAAGACCTTTATAAACATCAAGTCCAATCATAAATGTTTATGATTGGACATATGTCTTATGTCCAAATGTTCTATGATAATAGTCCCTTATATAGGAACCACATCATAGGCACCTTGCATTGAACAACCATGTAGGTAAGAAGGCCCATGAGGTGCCTGTAGCTGACTTTTACTGGCAAACCTGTCCCTTTACTGACAGAACATGACACAAATCCACATGTAAATCAGTTAACATGTGCTACCAGCACATGCCTACAAAATTCAAAAGGATAATAGCAGAAGCAGTTATCCTCTATTAAAAACCTTGGAAGCAAGCAAATGATTTATCTAGGGAATTTGCTAGTCATAATTCCAAATTTATACTTGGCTTATAGGGGATGTTATATACATTATTCTTTATTTTATGTTGAGGAAATAAAAATTTTCCAATAAGCAATTTCCATTAAACAAATAAAATTTCAGTGTCAAGGGCTGGCAATAATTCTGACGTCTTGGTTGGGAACACATACGATAAAGGATCACATTTGAATAAGTTAATGTTTTACAATAAATATCACCATCATACATAGCTTGAGAAATTTACAGAAGAGGAAAAAGCAACTGAAAAAATGTCAGAGAAATAGTCCAAAGATGCAATTGCTTAGCTCATCTTAAATTACCTAAAGATTAAGAAGATTAGAGGTTCATCAGTATTAAGTGGGTATTATTCAGCACTTCAGCATTGTCAAGTTTGATATCTATTACTCTATGCCAGTGCAGAACAAGAAAAGTAAGCTGAGTGCTGCTGGAAATGGGAGGAAACTCTGCTTTTAACCCTGGGGTGTTATATAAGAACTGCATCACTCTGCCTGTCCAAGTTCTGCTGGCATCAGCCGAAATGCTGCAGGAGGAGCTATCCACCACCTTGACATCCCACGTGAATCCATAGCTAACAGCAACCACATCCAGAGTAAAACAGGTCTACTCTGTAAAAAAAAAAAAGAATCAAAGCAGCCAAAAGTGGAAGTAGGGCAAAAACATTTGACAGTTCATATTTAAAAAACTGCATGTAGTGACTTTTTTCCTTGAAATTTAACTGGTCTTACATTATAAATTTATTTTTAATATTCTTTATTATTATTTTTAATAATTTTAATTCAGCACTTATAAATTTATTTTTTTATATTTTGACCTTCTAGAAAAAGTCACTATCATTTGCAGATGACATTTTGTTAACATTATTGTTAGCCTAGATTATTTTCATTTTAATCATTACATGTGGTAAGTATGGGGAGGTCTTTCTGTTTTCTAGTGTGCCTATTATATAATCACAGGATAGTTTGTATTGGAAGGGACCTCTTAAAGGTCACCTAGTCCCAGTTCCCTGCCATGGGCAGGGACACCTTTCACTAGAGAAGGTTGCTCAGGGTCTCATCCAGCTAAGTCTTAAACACTTCCAGGATTGAGGCACCCACAACTTCTCTGGGGAAACATGTTCCTGTGTTTAACCATATTCATTGTAAAAACTTCTTATCTGCTCTAAACCTACCCTTCTTAAATTTCAAGTCACTTCCTCTCATCCTGTCACTCCAGGCCCTTGTGAAAAGTCCCTCTCCCTCTCTCTTATAAGTTTTCTTCAGGTACCAGAAGGCTGCAATAAGAGCTTTACATAGCCTCTTTTCCAAGCTGAACAACCCCAGTTCTCTAGGCCTTTCCTCACAGGAGAGTTTCTCCATCCCTCTGATCATCTTCAAGGCCCTCCTCTGGACTCTCTCCAGCAGGTCCATGTCCTTGCTGTGCTGGCACCCCAGAGCTGGTGCAGCACTGCAGGAGGGGTCTCAGCAGAGCAGAGCAGAGGGGCAGAATCCCCTCCCTGCCCTGCTGCCCACGCTGCTCTGGATGCAGCCCAGGACACGTTTGGCTCTCTGGGCTGGCAGTGCCCATGGCTGGGTCATGCCCAGCCTCTCACCCAGCAGCACCCCCAAGTCCTGCTGGGCAGGGCTGCTCTGATCTGTCCATCCCCAGCCTGTGCTGGTACCGGGGGCTGCCCTGACCCAACCCAGGTGCAGCACCAGCACTTGGGCTTGTTAAATCCATGAGAATCCCATGGGCACACTTCCTGAACTTATCTAGTCCCTCTGGATGGAATCCTGTCCTTTAAGTGTGACACCTGCATCATTAAGCTGTGCAGGTGTCATCTGTCATCCTTCTGTCATTAATGAAGACATGAAATAACACTGGTCCCAGTACAGATCCCTGAGGACACCACTTGTTACTGATGTCCATCAGGACACTGATTGTTTGACCATTACCCTCTGGTTGTGACTGTCCAACCAATTCATCATCCAGCACACTGTCCATCCATTAAATCCTTCCCTCTCCAATTTAGACAGAGGGATTTTGTGGGGGACAGTTTCAAAGGCCTTACAGAAGTTCAGACAGATTAATAGATCCATACCTATGATAGATACATAGCCCTTTTCTTGCCCATTGATGGAGCCACCCTGTCATAGAGGGTTACTACATTGGTCAGGGAGGACTTGCCCTGGGTGAAGGCATGCTTGTTGCCTCAAATCACCTCCCTGTCCTCCAAGTGCCTTAGCATGGCTTCTAGGAGAATCTGTTCCCTGACTTTCCCAGGCACAGAGGTGAGGCTGACAGGCCAGCTGTTCCCAAGGTCCTCCTCTTCTTTACCTATCTATGAGATGGGTACAATTTTTCCCTTTTCCCAGTCACTTGGGACTTCACCTGACTGCCATCACATTTTAAATATCTTGGAGAGTGACTTGGCAAGTCTGTTCTCTCAAGACTCTAGGATGCATCTCTCTGGGTGCCAAAGGTTTCTGTAAATCCTTCTTCCTTGGGAGGTCACAAACCTGGTCTGCTCTTACAGTGGAGGGGAGATTGCTCTCCCAAGCCCTATCTTGCAGTCCATCCACTTGAATACAAAGGGCTTCTCTAAATTTAATATAGCTGATAGGTCCTAGAGAAATGTTATTACTAATTTATTTTCTGTTTAATGTGTCAGTTTATGTTTGAGAAGGCATCTGCATGAGTATATGGGTATGAGAAATTATCAGAGCAGTAATCTGTCCAATTTGTCCAAATTCCAATTTAGGCATTTTCGTTATTAGAGTTTTCTTCTGTCATGCATTTCCCAACTTAAAACAAGGAAAATGAGAGGGCATGCAAAATTATACACCAAAATTTCTATTCTACTGTGAGTAAAACAGCATATTTGAATCTTGGAACAAATACATAACCGAGAGAAGTGTATTTACATGTTGAAGCAAAGGGTTACTAAACCTGTACAAAGAAGGACACAAAGACTAGCTTTTTTAAATTGTGTTCTAACTTACAGGAAAATGGGTAACAATGAAACTGAAAAAATGGTATGGTGAAAAAAAAATGTCCTTGATGTTGAAAGAAGAATAAACAATTTTATATGATTATGACTAAGTACTCTTGGAGTTTGTTTACAGATCTGAGAAAACAAAAACTGTGCTAGTACTGATCAGTATTGTAATGCTAGTGTATTGTGTTGATGAGACTGCGATGGAAATTAAGCCACTGGATTAAAGGGAATGTATTTGATTAAAAACTTGAGTCACATATGATAATACAGGCTCTAATTAATTGTAATACAGTCCTGCCAAAGAGCTATGTTGATCACTGCTCTTCGATGTTTGGATTAGAATATATATTCAAATTCTATTGGAGTGTGTGTAATTTATACTTTTCAAACTCCCCCCTTGGCCTCTGATCCTTAAAATATATATCAACATACTCCATTCCAATTCTTTTGCAAGGAGAGAAGCACAATTTGAACCATTGCCCAGACAAAAGGTGAAACAGTGAATCTCTTCTAATCTTGGCAGTATTGTTACTGAGGAACTGCAATAAAAAATTTTTCACAAACTCAGTGTCTGCCAAGGAAACTTCTATGATAATCCAAAATTTTACATGAATAAAAGACTGTCCAGAGGCTATAGTATCAATTTTATTTAAATATTTGAGATTCATTAATACACAGGCAGTTTACTAATGCTTTATCCATTTGTAGATTAAACAAAGGCTCATTAACTCACATGAGACAGTTCAGTATTATTTTTAGCTACTGTACGGCTGGTGCAATGCCTCTTCTTTTAGCATTTTCATTTTGCATTGCCTTCAGTCCTGACATGAAAGTTAACATTAATCTGCCAACTCATTCTGATTGGATTGCTTTGGAAGTCACTCCAAAGTCACAATGGCTAAATGGGATGAAGCTGTAAGACAGAAATGCATTGCAGTTAATACCTCTGCAGTACTGAAGCTAAGCCAAGGCCAGCCCTAATTCCTGAAAGAAAACAAATCCACAATAATCCATCCCTCAATTCTGAACAGAGTGGCATAATGCCAAAAAATATAAAACATGTATTCCTTACTAAAACACTGCATCTTATTCCACCATGGTTTCTCTTGGCCTTTTATTCATGTAGTTTGAGGTCAGCGAGCAGCATACATGTGAAGGTGTTATCTGTCCTGACACTTACAGCATTCCAGTGTTCTCCTGAAATAAAGAGGACCTGGGGAGAGAATGGTTGCTGGAACAAATAATTTCAGTTTTTGTTGTGACAATTAGAAGGAAAAAATTAAGATAACTCCTAATTCCCTCCCCTCAGAATTTTTCTGGGAATATTTTCAGCCATTTAATCCATCTAATGTCCATCTGGCTAAAACTAAAACTGGTATTGATTTTTCATAGTCTGGATCAAAATTTGGTTCTGCACAAAGCAAGGATGATCCCACTCACGTCTAATTAGTCTCAGTTTGGAGATTTTTATTAGCATGCTGATTTTAGCCCAAACCTAGACTGTGTTACTTAGAACTTATTTTTCCCTAAAGTGCTTTTGTGATGATAACTTATTGTGACAAAAAGAACCAGTTTAGACATTTCTATCTTCATCCAAAAATGTGTGCTCATGTAGAAATAAGTCTTAAAAATATCTTACTAACATGAAATGTCCCAAAGAAACAAATAATCACATTGGGATGAATTAGGTGGCTAGCAAGTATTTCTAGAGGTTAGAACTAATTCAGAAACCCTTAGGTAGGAAGCCTTTGTGATACATTTTTGTAAAGTAAGCCTCATGAGTTGTTAAAATATATTTTTCAACCTTATGTCAAATCAAAATATGTAAAGAAATTGTTCATTACCTGCTCAGAGCTGAAAAGCAAGAATAAAGTGGTGAAGTGCCTCACTTGTTTCAGGGTTGACAGGCCTTGCTGTGAATGAAATCCTGGTAACTACTGTAAGTCCTTGAAGCTGTACATCTCCTCAAAGTGTCAAGTGTTTTGAGAAATTATTTTTAAGTTGCTTAATAGAGTACTGGGAAAAAAAAATCTGTTTTCAAACATTAGATAGACACATATAGAATTTTTTTTTTTTTTGCATATTATTCTATATTAATCCATTTGAATCCCTTTCTTTGACTGCTAGTCAACTTTGTATTATTTTTGCTATCTTTGGTAAGACTGCCAGATTGTCACCATTACAGGAAAAGAAAAAAAATCTGAGTGGCCTACAGAATTTATACAAGAAGAATGCTTACTGCAAAAATTTCAAACGGAGTCAAAACTTGGCATGACTTGGCATGACTTGTCAAATTTGGTGCAGAAAGCTGAACAAAGTTGAGCTTTCCCCTCCCGCTGTGTTTTAACACCTGTGGTACGCTTGAAGTTTGGTGCCATTTTCAATGCATGAGCAAATGGCTGGAGAGTGGTGCAAAACAGAAAGTAGTCCTTCAGTTCTATGTGATGACATGCCCAAACTTGATGATAAAAGAAACACAAGTTCACGTACAAGTTGATATTTGGAACTGGTGTGATCAACACATCAGTACCATGCTGATGCAGCTGTTTGCCTCTCTTCAGATGGTGATAACCGCAGATAGCTCTGTGGTAGGCACTCACCTGTGTATGTGCATGTAAGATAACATTCAGACCTATTGTTAACATCTACTTTTAAAGGCTGAAAACCCTACTTACCTCCAGCAAATGCTGTAAACAATTGATTCCCAAGTGAACTATAAATAATGTTCACAGCACAGAGCCCGTGCAACATACAGTTTTAGTGTTACTGAGTATGCAGAACCTGCTGCCTCTGGTTCTATATACATCATGCTCATGATAGGTTCAGGCTCCAGTCACCCAGATCCTAAGATCTGGCATGTGTTTCAGAGCTAGAGTATTTGCAGATTAGTGAATACTACCCACAGGGCCAGGTATGATGTGGAAACTTGAAAATACAAAGTGTCTGTACTGACATACTAAATATTACTGCAAAATAATATAAAATATATATGCTGGGAGGAGATGAGGGGAATGACTGAGAAATGTTGCCAAATTTAAAGCAATTTATGGCCCAGCCTCCATCATGTGCAGGACTTCTGCTGTAGAGAGATTTTTGAAGGAAGGACTGCAGGCATGGAAAATGAGATGAAACTGGGTAGAAGATGGGAGCACCTCTGGAAGTTTTCAGCCATGCTGATTTGTCTCCCTTGAAGTTAGTGAACCAGGCCTTGTGCTGTTTTCCTGTACCCCTCCCTGCAGGGTCAGAACGCTTGGCTTGATCGCGGCTCTAGGAGAGAAGGATCTTCCACATATTACAAGCCAGAGCGATGAAGTCTCCAGCACCACCATCACAACAGTACAGCCTTGCAGTCTGTTGCCAATTTGGCAAGAAAATGCAACACAGGAGTTAAGAAAAGTCCCCCCATCTGATGTACACAGAGTCAGCTCAGTGTCTGTTCAAGGCTGTGTTCTCCCCCTGTTCCAGGAAGATTTATTGTCTTGGCAGCAGAAGCATACGAGATCCTGGAGCCAAGAGTCGAGTAGTGATGTGGTGTTGTCTTTACTATTCTGCATCTCACATGGTAAACTCCACCAGAACCTGGAGTGCTGTCGTGCACACACACTTTGATTTCCTCTACAGGAAGTCAGCTTGGGTTCACTCCCATCTAGTGGTTCCAGATCCATGTGGAGAGAATGCATCTACTTTTACAGGTGTGGGAAAATAATCACTACATTTGCACTGTGTTTTTTGTCAGCAAGCTTGGCAGACCAAAGCCAGCTGCTCTGACCTGTCTTGGAGTCTGTGCAATGCAACATGAGCTGTCCAGCTACCTGCACACTCTGGGTGACCAAGTTAATGCACAGATCCGGGCCTGTCAAAGACCTGACCTGGTGCTAAAATTTCAATACATAAATCAAACTACAGAATAAATATTTGGGGCTTGAGCATTTGTTCTGAGGAATTCAACAAACAAAATGCATAATCTTCTGATTATTCAACTTTTTTAACATTTGTCCAGGCAAAACTATCTTGAAGATCACTCAGACATTGCTGTCGAAACCCAAGGTTATAGTAATTTTCACAGCCCATGTGATAAATGGTGTCTTTGCTATATGGGAATGAATAATTGCATATAGAAATGCTGTAATCTTGAGTTGCAATTGGTAAAAAAAAATCAGCTATTGCAGTCCATAGCAAATTTATAAAATGTTTTTACTTTCTCATGGTGCTGCAAAAAAATCCCTCTATAGGTACTGTGGGAAAATGCTGAAGCTGATTAAACAGAAATGCCACTACATGTGTAAAGGCATTCTTTTTCTAAAATGCACTTTTCTAAAGTGCATTGTTTTGCTACCCTGACATAGCACCTGTAATTGAAATTTGAGGTCTGTATTCAAGACCGTTTTGACCTCTGTAGTAAGGACAAGAAGTTTCAATGAATACAGAGTCCTGACTTGAACCTTTGCCCTCTGCTTTACCCCATTCTACTCATTATTCTGTTTCAATCTGCTGCTAAGGGATTCTCCCATCAGCTTTCAAATATCTAAGCATCATATATAAAACTCTGTGTGTTCATTTAAAATTAATCTCCAATGTGCCACTTTATTTTTAGTGTACCAGTTGCTAACCGAGAAAAATAATGTTTGGGCTGCTCTTGGAGTCAGTGGAAAGCTTCAACTACTTTCCCCTGAGATTTGTCAGTTGTGGGGTTAACATTTGCAGAAGAAGATTTAAAATGTCTGCTAATTCTGGCTGGCAAAGGATTACAATACGGTCTTTTCACAGAAATGCTGTAGATTGTTCATGTTCTTTTGGCTTTTCTAGGGCATGGTTAAGGACTCCTAAACCTGTTGTTATCTACAGGATATTGAATTTTGTTAAATTATGGCTTCACTGAGGGCTTTTGAGGTATTTTTAGCAGAAGTGGAAGAAAAAGAGGTTATTAAAAGGGCAACTAGCAGATGATTTGGCAGCATTACACGTAAAGCATAAACACTGTCTTCTTCCACTGTCGCTTCTTGCTGTTCATGTTCCTCTGACCAAAATATGTCTGATATTTGCATTGATCCATTTAATACCACAGAAAGGGAGAGGGAAAGGGAAAAGGAAAGGGAAAGGGAAAGGGAAAGGGAAAAGAGGATTATTTTTTTTAAACAATTTTTTTTTTAAACAATCACATTTTCTTACATAAACACAAATTTGATGGCAAGCAATGTAGAATGTTTGAGCAAATATTATAGGAATATTTTCAAACAGCTGGGATTTTAATTATAAAAACAAAGGTCTTTGTTACTGTTATTCATCAAATTATTTCTGCATATACTTGAAATGACTCCACATTTATATGGTTTGCCTAATATATCCTCATATTGTATTTATTGCACTGACATAGCCTCAGTTAAAAGATATTACAAAACAATGGAAGACAAAGGCTTCTGTCTAGAACATTGATAAGAGGAGCTAGTTACAGGAAAAAAATTTCACTAAGTTCACCAAAAACTTTGGAAAAGAACCTGATGAATACCACTTCATTTTCCTTTCATTCTTTTCTTACGAACAAGCACAGGTGGAACAAGCTACAGGGTATGTATTGTAAGGTAATTATATAAAAACCTAGATATTTTGAGTTATTCATGTAGATTGCCTAGTTTTCATTTTTAAAAATCTAATTTGTATTGAGATTTTGTTTGCTAAACATGAAGAATATGTTCTACAAGCACCTGACATTTGTACAATAATTCAAATTCCTTCAGGTGCGTTGGATAAAAGAACTCCATCAGCCAGACTTCTCATTGCCCTGAGCCTTCAGTGATGCTATCTGTGTATAAGATGCCACTAAATTATTAGACTGTCTTCCAGTGGTGTAGAAAGCTGCATAAAAGCTTGGCAAGAGGTAGCACTGGTGGTGATCTCCTTAGCTCCTCATATGGCTGTGGTTCAGAGACAAGTGGCTGATGAGCAATGCCTGCACAAGCTAGTTCAAAACTGCAGAGAAGGGCTTAAAGAAGCTTGAGAGTAACAGGGAAATCAATGAAAATGAAAGAATCCCAAAAGTATCTGACAGATTTTTTTTTTCCTTTGGTGAAATTACAGACTCTTTTGTTTAAGAGAATGTAGGATTAGCTATGGTAAAAAATTACATAAAACCCTGTCAAAGTTTTATCTGCCAGTTCAATGATATCAATTAATTTAAATGCTGAGATCTGTAATGGGTGGTTTTATCATGTAAACTGATAGATGCAAGAAATTAAATTAGAAAGTTATTACATAAATGAAAGAGTTGTATTTTGGTGCAAAATGGAATTAGATATTAAGTGATATTTTGCCTAGACAAAAATGCTGTAAAAGCATAAAATTATTTAATTTGAGAAAGAACTTTAACATCATCGAGACCAACCATTAACCTTAATAAAAATGTTTTTTTATTATGAACGGGAAACACAGGAAACATTTACACTTATTTTCTTCCTCTTTTTTTCTTGTTATATCCTACATGGTGGTAAACCTAGATCTGGATTTATTCCTGGCACCTTAAAATCTGATATAAATCTTCTTGCTGCAGAAACAGAAGATGCCAAGTAGCTTTGCTGGAAATGGCATCCCAGCATTGTGCAGCTGTGTGACCATGTAGAGGGCCAGGATTATCAGAAGTGAATAATGGTTCTGTTACCCAAATGAAACTTCTCCATGTGTCAGACAGCAGGTAGAGCCATAGCTTTAAAATCAATATCTAAATATGTTAGAAGAAGCATAATTAACATCTTTGGAAAATCTTATCATTTAGGACAAGGGCTGCTGATAAAGCCAGTGAGTGTTGTCTTAGGATAAATTGCCTTTGCCATACAGACCTTATCCTCACAGGAATGTTTGCAAAGATCCCCACCCAGATATTATATCTCTCGTGCCACAAAACTAATTGAAAATACATTGTGAGGTTTCATAACTTACAAGATGCTCCATACATTCATCTTAATGATTTCAGGTTGTGGAAAGAAGCACGATTCTTTCACTTATTTTGAGTGAAATGCTGTGAAAATGTATTTTCTTTCCTTCTGTATCAAAGTGATACTGTAAGAAAACACTGGACAACTGAACTAACTGAATAGTTGAAAAAAATCAGCTCAGGACTGGTCACTCATAACTGTACATTTCATTTCCTCTCTAAAAAAACCCTGGAAAGTCAATTATTCCATAATTTCATGAAAATCCGACTAATTTTTCTTCAGGAACACCTTTGCATTGTGCTGTGAATGCCAAATGTGGCAACTTCAGCACAAACAAACATGGAATCACCTGTCACTCATTTCTTCCAAGCCAATCCAAGAGACAACACGTGCCAAACTCTCCTTCTGTGTAATGTGGAATAAAAAGAATACACTGTGTGCTCCTAGACACTATAATTCAGATTTTTATTATGCAGGGAAAAGTGCTTTTGTAGGAATAAAAACCATTACCACCACCAAAAGTCCAAATAATTGAATGTGCTCTAAAGTCAGGTTTTTTCTGTGCAAATTCAGTATGCCAGATAGGGAAGAAAAAACTCAGTGGAAAGGAACAGGCTATTTCATATAAAGTCTGCACTGTCAACTCACAGAAGAAAATTTTCTTCTAGAAAGAATTTTATATCTTAAGGAATTAGAAATGGATTCAGGCACACGATCATGCAGTAGAACACTCTCAGTTTTCCTACAGAGCTAGACTAGGCAATGTGAAAGGCAGAATAGCACTAGTACTTTTCACACCCAGATACTCAACAGCTGTGGGAAAAGTCTCCACTGCTCACAGTCTTTAGCCTCTGTGTAAGACCATAGGTTTTTAAACAGCACCAACAATCTCAGGTTTTTAAAGGAGAAATAACAATCCAGGATAGCAAGTCAGCAATTCACAAGAGTTTCTGGTAAGCAATAAATCATATGTAATGATATGCCTAATTTTACTAGGTCATAACATAGTAGGACATTGATGTGCTTTCTGAAGTGAATCTTATAAAGAACTTCTTTAGTATTTATAAACATAGATTTTAGAAGTATATTCATGAAAATATTATACAATTAGTGATATATATTCTGAACCAGATTATTTGGTACAAGTTCAGTTTTACAAAAACAGTTTTGAAAAGTTGAAAATAATACAAGAAAAATAAATACAGAAAGTAAAGCCACTTGTGTCAGTATTTATAATGCTGTCCTCCTCTGCAGTGTAGAATGGTGATTTTCTTCTCAAATGATTACTAATGAGATGGAGATTGCATGCCTCTATTTTTAAATCAAAAGGTGTCCTTAAGGAATCCCACCGGATAGTGTAAAGTAAAAGATCCTCTGTGTATAAGGACTGGTTTAGTTTCACTACTCTTTTGGACATCAGTATTTTTTTACTGATAAATATACTGTCCAAGTTCTAGGACTGGATTAGATTAGAGCAGGGTTTAGGAAGGGATATAGTAGCCTTATCTCCTCTTTTCACTCCAAAAACTATTTGATTTTCAGCACAAAGGACTGAAAACCTAACATACTCATTGGCTGTGTGGATGGTTACTGGATTTGCTGTCCATTGACTTGACCTGTTTATTTTCTTGTGCTGTACTGTCTGTACGTCTCCTCACTTGATGAGATTGGAAGAAAGAACACTGGGAATTTGCTGCTTGAAGTCACTTGATGTCAAAGCTGGTGAGGAAGTTGCTAAAAAATAACCTGTTTTATAGAGAAAAATAGATCAGAATCTGTATCAGAACTGCAGAGGAGAAGTCTAACACTCAAATGTGCTTGTGCCACCCCCAGTAGCAAGTAGCAGCCCCTAAGGTGTGTGGGAGGCCTCAGGAAATCGCCACTGGATACTTAAGGAATATACTGACCTTGAGAATGAAGAGAATACCGAGGAAGGGCAAGATGTAGAAGGTGGGTCAGCAGATTTGAACTCTTTATTACGCTGTAACAGCTGTTGCTATCAAAGCAGAAACATTTCCATTCCTCTGATTCCCAATCTGAGCCTGAACTAATCCTGTGGACTGGCCAAGGTAAATAGCACATAGATCAGGCAGACCATCATAACACTTTTAGTAGAGGTCAATTGTATGGACTACATTGCTTGAATTGTCCACAAAAATAATTTCTCTCTCTTAATTGACTATAATGATCTATTTGTTTGACTAATTATTTTTATGAAGAAAATCGTCTCCTGCCTTTTGCCATAAAATTACCATGAAAATGTCCTCAGCTTGGTGCACTACACTATATATATTGCAAAAATATTCTCCACCAGTATAAAGAAAGGTTTTAAACATGTCACTCCTTATTAATATCACAGCATTAGAAACTAGAGACAAAAAGGAGGAGGGCAAAATTGTTGTTGCTTTATTTAGAAACAAAGTACATGGGGAAAAAAATGTCTCACTTGTTACAAGGCACATGGTGATGTCACATTCCACAAAGATTTTGGTGCAAGGAGTATAACAGTCTGTATCTGTTAATTTTTATAGCACTTAACACTAACTGGAGCAGAAGGAAAATATGGTATTTCCCTTTACTGCTAAATATAGGAATCCTAGGGAGCCTGTAGGTAAATTCTTGTTATCTAAGGAATCGCTCATTACGCAGTCAAGTCTGCAGAGGAAGACAAGGTTATCACACGTTTTTGAGATGCCTGATAGAGCCTGTTTAGAAAAGTCTGACCCAAGCTCATTCTTAAGATAAATTACCTCCTGCAGTGTGTTCCCGGGCAAGCCATGCTCTGCATGGCAGCTGTAGGGCAGCTGGCTCTACAGCAGGATGATACCTGTGTGCACACAGCCCCACAGCCTCCTTTCCCTTAAAAGGAAACCTGAATGGCCAAGAAAGAAAACTGCTGCAGTGTAGTCCCAAGTTTTCCATGGTCTGTGTGGCTGGAAACTGAAGCTGCAGGAGGGGCCAGCCAGCCTGCCGTGTACGCACAGGCAAAGGATGGTAATGGAATCTCAGCGCACTGAGCTATTGTCTACACAAAGGTGTGCAATCTTATGTGACACAAGTGCTCAGAGGAAAGGGTATATTTTGATTTGGATCATAAACACCTTCTGGCAATATCATGATGTTGACAAGACATTCAATTCTGTACCCACATTATAATACACCCATGGTATGCAATTTATTAGTCAGAAGTCTTCCTTTAGTCGGAGGCCACACTTTTTTTTCACCTTGCCAGATTTGTAACAGTGTTATTTTTGATAGAAATTTTGAATTTTTTTGTTCACATATGTAACAAACACGAGAGCAGAATTGATACCTTCAGATACTGATAGCTAAATTATCACTGATTTTATTCTGACAGTTCATAAAGGAGTCTGATAGCAACGGCTGATACCAGGAAGCATGACATTATTCAATGAATACATATAAACAAAACAAACAAGGCAGAAAGTTATGCCTGGTTGAAATCTCTTTCAGATGTTCTGAAACAAAAGTATGGAGTGATAAATAGGCTATAGCCTAAGTATGATCTACTTCACTGTTTGCAGCTCATGGGTGATAAATATTCCTGAATTACCTGAAAGCTGATGGATACTTGAAACAACACAGAATTTCCCCTGTGTTTTCCCTGTTTTGTCAAGATCCTGAAATTAGCAAATGTTCAGTCATACATTTGAAAGTGTACAGCACTATTTCTGCCTCTGGCATCTTCAAGACAATCAGAACAGCATGTGACTGCAGTTATTGACTACTGGGCAATATCACTTGCAGGTTATTCAAAGTGTTTCAGGAAATTTGCTGTTCTTGTGTAATTTCTAGAACAGTGCTATACCAAGCCTGCTGAACTTTAGGGTTATGTGCTGTAAAAAGAAGTATGGTACAAACATTTTTTAAAGTACACAGTTCAAATATCTTACCATCCTGAAAAAAAGGTGTTTCAAGGAGAGATCCCCAGCTTTTGGACCTTAGGTGGAAGGCAACAGTTGTCTATAGACTGGAATAGTGAGATGGACTGTGCCGAGTGTAGCTAGACAATGAATCACAGTGCCATGGCAGAGAGACTGTGTGTCTTAATTTGTAGTGATAAACTGAATCACAAAGCAGAATACTATGAAAAGATGAAGATTGGTCTGTGGTCAGTGAATGCAAAGAAGGAAGCAGTGATTTCTAAGCTGCCATCTTAGTCCAGAGGATTTTGGGGGTTTGATGCAATCAGTAGATACTCAAAAAACAAACTACATCTTACTCTGGGCCTAACTGCATAAAGACCTGTACAAATGTTTAATGTTACATAGATCTTGTAGACATTTTTTAAATTTTGACAAATACATGTCTGCTTCCCACTTCTATATCAAAAACTGGGCATGAACATTGTCTGACAATCCATGTGAGAATAGATTATAGTCTGCACATCTGAGGATTTAAATGTCCCGAGTAAAAAAGCTCCCCTTCTTCTTCTTCTTCCCTTCTTCTCAGAAGAACTGCAGAAGTTAAAAATTTCTCATTTTAATGCCTCCAAGGATTGAAATGTCCAGGATCAGTTTTCCCCAGCTGCATACACTCCTGTGTGAGTGATGATGGGCTCAGCCATCCATGCAATGCAGAGAGAGACAGTGCTCACATTACGCTGCCACAAATGTGTTGTATCCTCATGCCTCGTGGAAGAGGGGAATTTGGTAACCAAAGCTCTTCATAGCTAAAAGCCGGCTGCTTGGCAAAATACTGGTTAAGCTCTTTAGTTTCTTCAGTTGTGCTGAAATACTAATGGGGATAATGATTCCTATTGCAGACATTTTAGAAATGGTTTTGATGCTGGGAAAAATGGTGCCGAACACTTCCCAGCATTTGAAGTGCTGTGTTAATTCAACCTTTCTTTATTGGGAAAGCCCAAATGCACCTTTAGTGAGTGTTACAGATGGAGTAAAGGCATTGCTGCTTTGCAGATTAGTGCCTGTTAATATGCTGATTTGGTGAGAGAGACGAATGATAATATCCTAAAAACACAGCTACAAAGTGAGAAGAATGGATTATATTTTTCTCTCTTCATATTTAAATTTCTCCCTTCCGTTTCTACAAAGAAAGCAGTAGTTTTAGTTTACATGTGTCAAAAGGCTTGGTGCAATGAGTTTTTTAAAAGAGGGTATTTTGATACTTGTATAAACAGTGCCTAAAAATATTTTCGCATGCTATTTTAATTTTTAATTAGTACTGTTCAGCCAATCCCCATTTATTCACAGATTTTGCAAACTTTTTCTCTCTATTTTTAAGGGAACCATGAAAAATCTAAAAAAAAACCAAACACATTTAGAAAAGTCTAAAATTGATCTCTGCCTTAACCTCTCCTGGTAAAGTCATGCAAAAAACACTACTCTTGGGATAGCTACAAAGTGGGGTGCTTAATGATACCCTCCTTCATGTTTTTTGCATATGAAAATTGAACAAAGGCAAAGAACATTTGGTTATATAAAAGTACTGAGACATGTAAATATGGTATGTCTGGACTGCAGTTAAGGGAGAGAGAAAGGATTCTCCAGTGAGCCATTCATTCCACTTAAAAGAATTAGTTGCTCGAGAATTGCAGAAATAATTGTCCATCCCTTTCTCCTTCCCAGAGATGGTGAACTAGCTTAGAAATTACACTTAATTTTCAGCAGATGAAATGTGTTTCTATGGAAAAGAAAGTAGAATTTGTTTTCAGTTTTTCTTATAAAATCTAGAAAGAACTAAGTGATCAAAGTTTGAGAGGTTTCTACCCTCTTTGTGTGAATATATTTTATTATTTTTCTGCTTATCATTACTATTTCTGTCATCTTGTTCTAGGTTTCTTCAGATTGGCTGTGAGTTTTTGGCTGCATGCTAATACAACTCAAAATTAGGTCCCATATGGTTCTGGACACCACCCAATACTAAAATCAGAAGGAAGCATTACTTCTAATGGAGGAATTCAAATCTATCCTATACTCATAAACCTGAAAGCACTCCAATTCAAAGTTCTTTTTTTGTCTGGGCTCTACTTAACTTCAGAAATCTAAATGTAAAATACATGACAAAGAGGAAGACAATGCGGAGAGAGGAAAGAGTGAGTAGGCAGAATTCCACTCTGCGAGGCCAGGAATAGATTTGCTGCTGTTAGCAGATCTGCCACTAAACACAGCACACAATGCTGTAAATATCACAGCATGGCACTATCTGCCTCTTCCAAAGATCACACCAGGGCAGTACTGATGTGGTCTCTCTACTGTACACAGCTCCAGCAAGAAAAGGCGGGAGAGTTGCCATCATGCCCATACATTTTGTGCTGTGAAAAGACTGCAAGATATTTTTATAGCTGTCTGGTTTCCCTCTTTTCCTTTAGGCGTCTTTCCTCAGGCAGCCTTCCAAATGGAAGGCCATCATACAAGAAAAATAAACAAAATAACCAGATTAGCACTGCAAATAAAAAATGTAGGAATATTAAAGAAACAGGTTAGAAATATGGGGTTTGCATGGCTTGCGGTTTGAAAGGTCAGAGAGCAGCTAAAACCTGGCAGCTAATCTCCAGTGCTCACAGATAATGCCCTAAACCTGTCTTTCATGCTTTATTCTTGAAAGGCATACCAAATAGTCAGTAATAACAAAAAATTTGGGGAACATGACATTCTTTGCTTATTTTCAGTTTTTCTTCAGTGATGCTTCATTAAGGATCAAGCTTTTATAATCCATGTGTTTTGCAGGCACATGGAGACAAAAAGGTTTGCAAAGCTCTTCAAAACAAATTAGATAAGACAAATTATAGGCATCATTGACCATAGATAAAGCCCATTGTAATTGGCCAAATTGTTTTTAATGGAATCAGATCCAAGTAAGAATTTTAGAGGCCAAAACCAGCATTTCTTCAAGATTTACTGGGAAGTATCCATTGTTGCTATTGTCCTCTCTTCACTGCTGCCCATGACTCATCTTGTAGAGCACTGCAGCTGCTGGAACGCCAGAGAAAAATGTTTCCAACCCATTTTGTGCATGAGTGGGAGGACTGAGAGAATCCATAATACTGCACTCTTCTGGGAATACGAGTACTGCCAGCACTAGGATTAGGATAGATGGGGAATTATTAAGGCCAGCTGATTCAATGTAGGATTTCCTCCCTCATCACATCTCTGAACAGACACATGTTCTTTTTGCATGGCTCAAGAGGTTCATGCAAGGGACAGTATCACAACCTCATTTATCCTGAAACTCCTGCTGTGACTAAATACAGGATTTTCACTAATAAAAGGCAATACTAAGTTTGTTTTTTTTTTTTTACTGTAGCAACAGAAGGAACCAGGTAGGTGAATTAAGAGATTTGTAAAGACAATTGGAACATACTAAGAACATCCTACATGAAAAGAGATGAGAAGTGGACAAAAAAGTGAGTGAATTAAGCTAGAATAGGAAATGGAATAATAATATTAGAAAAGAGGATGATTTAGGTATACATGACTGGGAATGGAGATGTGCCTTAGGAAACCCAAAGTAAGGGGCTTCCAAAAGGGAGAGAAAAATCTGGAAATTCTTTCTGACACAGAGAAAAAGTGAGGTGTGAAATTGCAGAAAAACTCAGAAAAACTAAATAACTCCAGGAAGCCTTTGTTGTTGTTCAAGGTATCAGAATTGTAGATATTAACGCTATAATCCTACTTTGCATCTTATTTTGCTTTTCATGTCTCATCACATAGAATCTTTCTGGTACTCAATACTTCATTTTGGCACTGAGAAAGAACACACACATATTTTCCTGCTGATCCAAATCCCTCCAGTTATTCTGAATTTTGTCAGTTTTTTCATTTGTGCATTGTAGTGCACTACAGCCTTACCAGAAATATCATGGTAATATGTAGAAAACGTTTTAATAGAACTCTGCATCATATGTGCCCTGAAAAATCATGACTTGAATGTTTCAGTGTACACATATCTAACATGGACTCAGTCACTGAGGTAAGAGAGAAAGGCAACAAGAACTCATTATTTGAGACCTGATAGAGTTTGGCAGCTCTGCAAGAATAAAGAACTTGTTTCTTGAAGGGCAGAAGGTCATGAACAAAGAGAAGATGGATGTATAAGAAGTATAGAATATATAAGAATATGATATCACATATTTAATTCCACAAATCTGAGGAACTGCACGCACTGATTGACCAGGTGAGAGAGGAAGAACCATAGGCTTTCTGCAGAAGTATTCATCAAGCGGGAAACGCAGCGGATGGTGTTGCAGAGTGCAGGGTGAGAGAAAGCACAGCTGAGGAAGATAACAGGAAAAATAATGTGTATTGGTAGATTAAAGAGTACAGAACTGATTAATTGTGACTTGCAATATTGCACAATGGCATTACTGCAGGCAAAATAGAGAACAATTTCTTGAAGGGTGTGATCAGCAATTTGGGTTTTTCTCAGATTTTTAACTTAAAATGTGCTATATTATTCTTGCATCAGGCAAGACAGTACAGATCACAACTGTACCATCTTCAGTAAAATAGTAAAAGATCCAGTGTCCAAGTGCTGTGAGTTAACCCTGTCCAGCAGCTCAGCCACATGGCCACCATCTTGCTCACTCACCCCAGTGGGATAGAGGGGAGAATTGGAAAAGTGAGAGCACCTGGGGTTGAGATAGGAAGAGTTTAATATGGAAAGGGAAACAAATCGTGTTTATGGAAGCAAAGTAAGTAATTAATTCACTGGCAGGCAGCTGTTCAGCCATTTCCAAGAAGAAAGGGTTCCGTCATGCATAAGAGTTACTTGGGAAGACAAATGCTTTAACTCCAAATGTCTCTTCCACCCTTCCTCCTTCTTTCCCTAGCTTTTTACTACTGAGCGTGACATGATGTGGCATGGAATACTCCCCTGGTCAACTGGGGACAGCTCTTGCAGCTGTGTCCCCACGTTCTTGTGTACCCCCAGCCTGATTGCTGTTAGGTTGAGGGTGAGAAATCATAGAATCACAGAATGGGTCTGATGACCACAGTGGGTCATCTGCTCAAGCAGAGACATCCTAGAGCATGTGGCACAGGACTGACCCAGACAATTCTTGAACATCTCCAGTGAGGGAGACTCCACAGCCTCTCTGGACAATCTGTTCCAGTGCTTGGTCACTCACACAGCAACAAAGTTCTTCCTCACATTCAGGTGGAACTTTCTGTGCTTCTGTTTCTGGCTGTTGCCCCTTGGCCAATTGTTTGGCAGCGACGAGGGGAGCTTGATGCTGTGTAAGCACTGCTCAGCAGTACTGTAACAGAAACACTGCTGTGTTATCCCTACTGTTTTGTTTACAAATGTGAAAAATAGCAACCTACCAGCTGATAGGAAGAAAATTATCCTTCAGCTCTGTGAAAAGAAATAGGGTCTCTCCATGTTATCTTTTCACTACAAAATGTGGGAACTCATGGAGAACTAACTTTGCAAACAAAGGATAAGGAGAGGAAACCTAGACATCTGCACGTGCAAGAGAGGACTAGCAACATCCTGCATATACTTTTTGAGCATCCTATTTTTAATGATCTGTGGGGAGCTCTCTGTCACACAAACGGAGCTTCCTTTTCAGTGTGGGACTGGAACTGCCACCATCAATATTGCCAGCTCACGGGGCAGTGATTGTCATGCAATGGGAGAAATGGCTGAAGCAAAACCAACCCCTTAGCACTTCTCCCCTCTGCACTTGCCTTCAGGGATGCCTTGAATGAGTGCTCAAACATTATATAACCTGGCAGCAGCTCTTTAGGCTGGTTTGTGAGCCTACAGTATCTGCTATGGCTTCCTATGAGTAAAGCAGATGTGCTTGTTCAGAGTTATTTAAATATTTCTGTCATGGATGTAGCTTCTTTCAGAAGCCAGGAATCATCAAAAGTTCACATTTTTTCCTAATTAAAACAGTTTGCAATAATTAAATTATATGTGTCTGTGTTTCTGCTTCAAAAAGGCTAAATCATTGGCAAGCATCCTAAAGCAGGATTAGACTGCAGACCAGCTCAGACAATGCTTCCAGGCATCGAGGATGTACTGCAGAATCAGTTTAATAAAGTCTGATTAGTTTACTTTCTCTGGTCAATTTGAAGCACTGTGGCCATGGGATAAATCATCTTTTTATCTCACCATGCTGCTCTTTTTCTTTGCTGAATCATATTTTAAAAGCACTAAACATATTTTTAAAATATCTATTTATTTGCAGATGCAAAGAAGCATAACCACATAAATTCCCTCTTGTCCCAATGCTGTTTGATATAATATCTCAGTTGAAAGGATCGACTTTGCTCGCAAAGTCTGTACTCAGGTTTCCCTTCTTAATATATCTCTTTTTCCTCTACATAAATAACCTTGTTAGTATTACAGGAAAACAGTCCTGAATCTCTTATCTTGATTTGTCAAGACAACTGCTTGTACTGAACACAAAGTTAGATGTTTCTGACAAATTACTGGTATAAGCAGGGTGTTGAACTCCAGATATATACATCGACCTGAGTACCTTTAAACTTGGTTTATTGCATGCTGTATGGAACAAATAAAGAGGTTTTCAGGATGGCTGTGTCTAAAACTCCTTTGTTTTATTTTTCAAGGCTTACAGCAACAGAGATTGCATTTTGCTAGTTTCCTATCTAACACCATGATAAGTAGAGGCCCTATTTAAGGATTTAACACAAAACATGCCTTCCTCTGACCTCTTTGTATCATGTTGTGTTATGCAAACAGACCTTAGTAGCCAGTTCAGGTCCTTGAAAATGCATTAGTCCAATCTGGTCTGCCTTTCACCAGTCTGTGTCCAGTCAGTTTTTCAGTCTCTGATGTGGTCTGGACTTTCTTACGTTTATATAAAAATTCTCTTGTATTCTGTACGTTTGCATTCCATTTTCCATTGGAATAAATAAAAAAAAATCACCTTCTTCTAAAATTATTATTTCTATATAATACCATATCAATAGAAAGAAATAAATAGTGTTCCCCAAGCAGTCTGTAATATTCATTAAAACTGAATTATTAAAACTGATTATTGATAGGAACGGTGTCCAAAACAAAGGCCATCTTCTATGTCAAGGAGCAACCCTATGAAATGCTGCTTAAGTTTTTGTCTCATTGTTAAATTCTCAGCAATAGTGATCAATGGTTTTCAGGCTCATTCAAGTGAATTGGCCTAGGATGAGCTTTAAAAAATTTAAGATTGCTTTATAATTGTCTACTGTCACAAGAATGAAGACTTGTGAAAAATAAAGGGGAAAAATAAAACCAAGTATTTCCAGAGGTCCAATTAAAATGCGTTGTTGAAGTTTGTATCGTTAAGTTGATAATATAAAACAGATCATGCCCATGTGGTCTGTCCACACATTCTTGTGTTCATATGTTCTTCTAGTTTATTTTCTTCTAACCTAATTAACCTATAATTTACATCAAATTTGTGCACTGCATTCAAGTAGGGTTGCAACATATGGATAGAGAAATAAGGGGAAAAGAAAGAGAAGCCAAACCTTTCCCTCATATTTTCTGAGGAGTCTTCGAAGACTAGACAAGGAGCCCTGACACATCTTGTCAGGTTGCTGCTAAAAATTAAAAAAAAAAATCAGACTGCAGTACTCATGTGGTGTTTTTTTTAACAAGCTTTTTGCAATTTTCTCACTTAGCACTAGCTGCCATTAATAGCTTGTGCACAGTAAATAAAAGATTTATCTCAAGCTTCTACAGGGAGATGCAACAACCCAGGTATATATATAATTTTGAAAGCCTGAGATGTCTAGTCTGGCAAACCATGTTTCCTGAGTTTCCTCTGAGAAATTGTTTCTCTTGTGAAACTTAAAAAAATTTAACATTGATGCACTTTGCAGCCTGGATTTGTGGGGCTCATCTCCTTGCTAGTAAAATGTTACTAGATGCTGTTAAAACTTGGTTAAACCTTACAAACCAACTCACTCAGCAAAACAGGTTAAAATAATCTGGATAGGAGCCAGAAGAGATGAGACAGGATTATTTAAATCTAATATGTGTTAGAATACAGCTTAAGTCCTCTGACCCTAATCACTTTCCACCGGAGTACATCAAATTAGGATCCTGGGACAATTTACGTAGGAGTCTGAGTAAAATGTACTAGCTCTGTCCTATGGAACAATTCATGGAAAATTCTTCCATGAAAAAACATGGACAGCCTCATATTAATTCCAGAGGTTATTTATATGCATAAGAAAGCCCAGCATATAAACCTCAGCACTGGTTCTGACTCTGAAGTATTCATACAGTGAACTATGAGATGTTCTGCACCTTTAACAGCCTCTGATGCTGCTCTTCTTCACATTACTTCATAAAGTTAACTTTGTGTAATAAGAATTTCTGTATAGTTTGTAGGCTTTCATTTTCTTTAAGCATTCTCTTAGAATTCTGTTTGCTTTCAGAACTGCCTTTCTCAGCTAATGGTCTGGAAAAAGCTGAGGTGGGCTTGGATAACATGATCCTCTCTGCTGTGCATTGTTAGAGAAATGTCAATCAGGGCATGCTAATGACATTGCTTTAATGAGGAAATTGAAAATCTTGAGAGAACTGTGACATGGCAATACTCAGAAGTGCTTTGGACCTCTTCAATTGCCTCTGTTACTCCAAATAAATGGGGTGCCTTGAAGTAACAAGAGATGATCATTAGTGCTGACACTTAGGGTTGTTTATTTGGCATGGATAAATTTATTCCTATGTGTTCCTGATGGGAGTTATTACATAGGTTAGAGGTAAAATATGGCAATTTTTCACTTTGCTTTACCTGATTTTCCATTCTTTCATTATGGCATTTATTTTTCTTGGGGTGTTCAGAACAATGCAGTTCTCAAAACAAGACTGAGCAGCTTGCCATCAAATCACTTGTAAAGAACCACATTTCTGATCTTTTAGTCATATAGGTGTAAATAAATAGTCCTCAACTTTTTACTGTGTTTAAGTCATAGAAAACTAAGATTTAAGTGAAGTCAGGTAAGTAAGCAATTAGATTTACTGGGATAGCTTCTTAGGAACCTCCTAGCTGCTTTTGGCCTCTTCTGTCTCACAGGAGTCAATGCAGCTAGCTTCTTCCAATTTAGGAATATTCTATGAACCACACCAAAAATAGAAGGCAGTTGAAATAGCTATTACCTGGATCTAATATAACTCTTTAAAATTTACAATGTATGGTTTAAAAAAAAAAAAGCTAGCCTAGGAAGATTTGTGATCTATTTTTTACTGATAGAAAGGATACAAGATTATTTTTCAGAGCAATGAGTTCAAAAAGAAATATGTGTTTAGAAGACTAACGTGTATACAGTGGTGCTATTCTGAACTGGCAGGAGCCAAATGTCTCTGCAGTCTTTGACTTTCTGATAAAGATGAAGTTGGTCATCTCTGACAAGCTTTTAAAAAACAACTGCAGCTGTGACAGTCTGTTTTGTAAGTTAACATTTTCTGTTCTTTTGTCTGAGTGAAGTCTCTTGCAGGGTAACAGAACTGTGGAAGCATTTCTGCACTCAAAACAAAAAGACAAGAAGCTCCTGGCTTTTCACCAGAACTGAAGCATTCTAGAAAGAATTTCACCTGAGATACTGCAGTGGCAGAATTTACTATTGTGAATGAGAGCTACTGTTTCCACTTAGGAAGCAATTCCCATCAGCCTGTACATTAAGGACTTTTAAAAAGATTCCCTATCCCCTCACAAAATCCTTCCATTTCACAATAATTAAAGTAACACATTTCTCAATGATCTAAATAATATAATAAAAATTAATAAATCATTTGACCATAAGGCCACATTTCTATTTTTATTTATAGTCTTACAAGGGATGAAAATGTTTATCTTAATTGGTATTTCCTATTATTCTGCTATTCTTGCTATGCATCAATGAGGCTGTGACTTCGAACTGTCTCTAGATCCAAATTCATATTTATTTTGAGGCTTAGGCTAGGATCCATACCAGAATCAGCCATAGTAACATAACAGTGAATGTAATTAATGTCAATCATCTGTTTCAGATACCTGTCTCATTTCAATACAACTCCTCTTCTGGAAGCAAGAAATCCTTCACAGATAATGAAAACAAACTTTGGTTAAATGCAATTCAGAACTGTGATTAACCACATAAAGCAGAACCACATTCTGCTGCAGTGGTTGCTACAGTTCATCTCCAGCCACGTAGAGGAATTCTTTTAACAACTGCAAAAATAATACTACAAAGCTTGCTGTGTTCCCTTTACAGAACTGAGTAAAAGCCCACTGGACTATGGTTTTTACCTATCTCCTCCTCATCTAGATTTATTCCTAAAGCTGATAATGAATTGTGTGATAAGAAGGGTTCTCGTAGGAAATAATCGTTACTTTGTAGAAAGGTGCAGTTTTTAATGGGGAACTTCTCAAATCTAAAATGACCAAATTCAATAGATGTCTGTAACAGTCAAGGTGTCAGGATACCACTCAGTCTCAGCTGTTAAATTAATCTCACTCCATAAAAGCCCTAGGAATACCCAAACCAGGAATTTATAGCTTTCTCTCTTTATTCTTCTCCCTTTCAGATTTCTTTGTGATTAATTCCTAACAGAATAAGTCCAGATGGACTGTGTTAGGTTTGCTGACTCTGTTGTGATGGCCATTCTTATGTCTCTGATTTCTGTTTCAAAACTTCAGTCCTGTTCTTCTTCCTCTCCTGTCTTCTTCCCATCTGCATAACTAGCTTTATTCATAACTTTATTTTTTTTCAGGCATGTATAGATGATACTTTCAATTATTATAAGTTTCACAATTCTTTACTGACTTTTGTCTCCTTTGAAGTTCTGCTTTAAGTAGTTAAAAGGTTTTAAGGGGGTCTTGAAAGCTCAAGGTTCTGTTTGCATATGGATGAGCAGAACTGGGGCCCAGTCTTACCTGATAATTATATATGGCATCAATGGAAAGGAACATCTGTAGCTATGCTGGTGATATGTCTTTGATTTCATTATTTCTTATATTTTGAAAGAATAATTTATTTCTAATGGTGAAATCCTCACCCAATAATTGAATTGCAGTTATTTAAATAGAGGAATATACAAAATTTTGATGCAGAAAATTAAACTTTTTTTCATCGTGTTAACTGCTTGTATTTATCTGACTTAGTAGATCAGATATATTAAATCTAAACTTCCCACTGTCTATAAAGTCATCTTGGATGAATAAAAGAGGCAAAACAGACATTGTACCTTAAAATAACAAATTGTCACAGCTGGAAAATGTTTGTTTCTTCTCCTCAGCAGTGTGGAAAGAGAAAGAGAGAGAAAAACATCAGTCTGTTTATTCAAGCTGCTAGTAATCTCAACCCTGCTGGCTGTCAGTCTGTCCCTTCCTCCAATCTGACTGGCAGTAATAAACACATATTGTCCCCTTTCAAAAGTCAGGTCTGGGCAGCCTGGCTAGAACTGCTTGCTGACAGGTTGAAATTATCCCAGGATGTGATGTATTTATCATGATGTGCACATTGTACTAGGTGTGAACGTTCTCAAGACTAAAAGAGGAGTAGCTGTGTCCTGGGAGACTCATTACTCATGTCAGAAACTGAACCTTAATTCTGTGTCTTTGGATTTTTGCTGCTTAATTGAAAACTGTTCACAGTTGTATAATGTTTTGAAAAATCAGGGAAGTCAGTTGTAAGCACAATGCATTTGAAAATGAGTATGTGATTATTGACATGGCATATAAATTTAGCTTCCATATGCCTTAGTGTTATAAGCAGGGATTAGAAATAAGCAAGTATGCAGTGACATGAACAAACACTACCACAACAGCACCTGTAGGACCATGGTACTTTAGTAAGGACAAAACCTCTCAAAAATAGGCATAATAAAACTGCACTAGTGTTCCTTAGCTGGAACTCTCACATTTTTAACAGCATACTCTGTTGATGCCAGATAAGCAACTCTGCCTACTGGAGGAGAAACAGGCAACAGATAAAGAGTGCATACCTTTTTAGCCAATCACTTTCACTAATGCATGGTATGTTTAAGAAATCCTTTTACCATAAGCTTGCTTGACACAACCTTAAGACTTAGTAATAATCCCTCTAAAGGATTTTTTTTTATTGTCTAGTGAAAGAACTCAAGTAAGTGTACTGAGAAAATTAAAAAATTAGGCAGGATGAGGGAAGCAAAACAGAAAATCACTGACGAAACACAGGGGGTCAAGAGACTGAAGTGGGATGATTCACAGAGATAGGGGAAATGGTTGTTCAAAGCATAAGAATAAATATGGGTTATGCAATTCCATGTGTTGTCACCCAAATGCAGCTATAACACCATCTGCTTATAGTACTCTTTCTGCACTTTGGGAGAGGACTACCTCTGCCTTCCAAGGAATTGGCCCATGTCCTCCAGTTCCAAATGTAATTTTCCACTTCTTTTTCCATGTGTTTGGCTGTTTCAGAAGCTTCCACATCCAGAGTGCTGAACAATACTCTATATTGAATACAAAATTTTTCTACTGCCTGACATATTCCAGCATCACTTCCAGCATCATCAACAGAAAATGTTCTTCCTTTGTACTAATGTGAAAACATTCAAGCCACCATAAATGAGTAAATTTGTGGTGGTTTGACCTGCTGAATGCCAGGTGCCCACTAGAGCTGTTCTATCACTCCCTTCCTCAGCTGGACAGGGGAAAGAAAACATAACAAAAGGCTCGTGAGTTGAGATAAGGGCAGGGAGAGATCACTCACCAATTGCCATCATGGGCATAACAGACTTGATTTAGAGAAATTAGCTGAATTTATTACCAATCAAAATCAGAGCAAGATTATGGGAAATAAATCCAAAACCACCTTTTCCCCACCCCTCCCTCCTTCCCAAGCTGCAGGACAATGGTGGTTACAATTCCTGATTGTCTACCTTCTCCCTGCCAGCACCACAGGACAATGGTGGTTACAGTCAGCTCTTTGCATGTTGTTCCTGCTGCTGTATTTTCTCAGGACACTTTCTTTCACAAACTTCTCCAGCTGAGTCCTTCCCATGGGCTGCAGCTCTTCATGAATTCCTGCAGCATGGGTACACTTCAATGGGGGGCAGGCCTTCAAGAACAGGCTGCCCCAGCATGGGTCCCCCAAAAAGTCACAAGTTCTATCAGGAAGCCTCCTCCAGCATGGAGCTCCTCTCCTCACAGGTCCACAGTTCCTGCCAGGAGCCTTATCCAGTGTGGGTTTACCATGTGGTCACAGCCTCCTTCAAGAATCTACCTTCTCTGGCATGGGGTTCCTGCAAGTGGATCTCTGCTTCCCCCTGAGCTCCCATGTGCTGCAGTACATCCTGCCTCCCCATGATCTGCACCACAGGCTACGGGGGAATCCCAGCTCCAGCAGCTGGACCATCTTCTCCTCCTCCTTCTCCAATGACCATGGTGTGTGCAGAGTTGTTTCTCTCATATATTCTCACTCCTGTCTTCTCTGGCCACATTTGCTTATGCACAATAACTTGTAAACCTTCTGAAATATGTTCTCAAAGAGGTGTTACTGCCATTTCTGATGTGGTGAGCCTACACCACTGACAGATCTATCTTGGAACCTTGGGTTGGTGTTGGCTCTCTCAGACATAGGGGATGCTCTTAGCAAAGCAAAGCAACAACCCTCGTGGCCTCCCCTGCAACAAAAGCCTGGCCACACAAAGGCAATACAAAATTACTGATGGTTAATTAAGGATGTGGGTTTGCCATACCTCTAGCAAGGTAAAGGGATGTCTAAAAAAAGGAGGTCAAAATTTTGAAATTAAGCATTGTGATTCAAGAGGAAATGGTCAAATCAGGGCAGTAGGAATTTACAAATCAAGGCTTTAAAGTTCACTTTTGCAGAAGTATGGGTTGATAAGGGTGAGCCACCACTACATGATACCTCAGTGAGAAAAATTGTCAGGTTCTGAAAGAGAGGGGTGTGTCTGAAAATGTGCCGCACAAGTTAGTGAACAACATTCAGAGACACTCTAGAATGATGATTTCAATAAGTTGTTGTAGACTCAAGATTTCAAGGTCAACAAAAACCACAATGGCTTTCTTTTAGAGACTGCCAAAAAGGAAAACCTATAATTAAGTGTAGGCAATAATAACCACGATATGTTTACTGAAAGCAATTAAGACTGTGTGACACACTAAAACCATGAAAAAAAAATTAACTCTGGTAAAAATCAACACTGAAAAAGTGGCCATAATTACTCCTATTCCTACTCCTTCAGGATTCATTTATAACTTCTTCTATCCTCTCAGGTGCATGTTGTACACCATTAATAGGTTCTTTTAGACTTCTTTCAGGCACTTCTCTTTGTGTCAGACTGGAATACATTTGCCATTTGTGGTTGGGCTTTCTCTCCAAACTATCACAAGTGACGGGGAATGTAGAGTACAAAGATTTTTTTGATTTTTTGTTTAAAGGTGTTGGAATCTGAGATACAGAGTGTGTGCCCTTGTTTCTGATACTGAGTTCTAAGATCCATAAAAACACTGAATTTCATATAGCATGAAATTCATGAGCATGTTTTCATGGTGATACATGAAAACAACTGTTAAATTTAGATAGAAAAAGTTAAAAGTGTGTGTAGATTAGAAAGTTTTCTTAAGTCACTGGGTGAAAAAATTAGTTTAGAGAACAGGAGACAAGATGGAGGATTTAGGGTGCTGTCTCTTGTCCTTCTTTCTTATTCATGTTCTTCTAGAGGTTTTTGGGTAATAGTAAGTGATTGGTTAGAAAATGCTGCAGTGCAGCACAGAGGGTCATTGGGTCATTAAGAAAAATAATATATGTGTCTATTGTTAATTGGATTTGAATAAGTATAAAGATAAAAGCACTGCATAATTCGGGGCCATTTTGTGCATTCAGACACAAAGTGAGCCACAAGGCCTTGTTGTACCATCAGAAGAAAGAAATGTGACAGATTGCAAAGATTTAAGCTTATGCAGTTAGTCTGGAGAGACCTGCCAAGTTTTGTGATGACCTTCTAATAAACATGAGAAACAAGATTCTAACAAGCTTGAGAGTTTTCTTCAAACCTAAAGAACTGATATAAGCAGGGCTTCCCACGAGGGAGGATCCCAAAAGAATTCAGTCCAAAGGAGACTGAGAAAGCCAGGAAGAGAAAGAAAAATATAGAAGAAATGCAGCAGAATCAGAGAAAAAAATATTTTTTAGAGGAAAGTTACAAAAGGGAGGAAGATTTTTCAAAAACAACAACAAGAAATATTTACTTCCTATCTTTTCTCCCCTTCTATTGACATATCCTGTAGAAACAGGAAGAGTGTAGATTTCTCAGGACACATAACTTGAGGAAAGCTGTAGATACCATGAATACCATGTAAATGTGGTTTGTTTCTTTGTTTGTAAGAAACCTTCTGGAGAGACTGTAACTGACATGCTGGTTAAATCTAAATGTAGAAAAGGGCAATAGCAGGCAATGAGGTTAAGCAGAGATCTAAAGATTAGTGGAAGCAATAAACAGAAGGCTTTTAAAAATGAAAACAATATTGAGAGTCTGGGAAGGAGAAAGACGTAGGAACTTTAAAGTACAGAAAACGAAAAAATGTGTTACAAATTGAGCTACTGATAATACTCAGGTACATATTTGTAAGTGATCAGAATGCTCATTTTAATGTAAGCAAGAATAAAAGGTTCAAGAACTGGTAGCTGATGAAGTAGGGACAATAAATACAGCTAGTTTCATAAAGTTTGCTGAATTTAGGGAAACAAATATATTTAGTAATAAAAGAGATCAAATTGAAGAGAATAGAGAAGGCTAATACAGAATGATAATGTAGAACTGGTATTATAAAAATACTATTGAATAACAGTTTTATGATAAGTAAAGTTCAGAAGTTCAACATTTCACAGAAGATTTAAATGAGGGAAAATAAAGCTTAAAACATATTTAAAGCTTTAGTTTCTGGTTTGGGTTGTGTTTTTTCCTCTTTTAGTTGATCTTTGAGCATTTTTTAATTCAACAATTTAATATTCTTAAATATACAGTTTATTCTAAATGAAAAACACATATGAGATGATTTTGCTTCAGAGTGCTTTTTTTTAGACTGCAGAACCAAATTTGCAGTCATTTATATGGTTGCAGTTTATTGGCTCTTTAATATCAATATGCAAATAAGTTTTGCTCAGAGAAGGAAGTATAAGTAAGAATACAAGAGAAGAATAAGGGAGAACTCTTCTGTTCTGAAACTGTTAAGTGAACATTGATGTTAAATTAATGAGCTGATTAAGTGGGTTCATTATACTCTCTTTATGAAAGCCAAGGAACTTTTTTTTAGCAGATACAAATTACAAAGTTGTTTTTTAGCTTTGGAAATTAATACAAGATATATTCACTAGTGTAAGTAGAACACATTGTTCTGAATTTGACACAAAACAAAGGTTAGGAAAAGCACTGTTGCTGGCCATCACACACCACTGGCTAGACCGTTCCAAATTTATGACCTTGAGTGATCAGCTTAGGGCCTTCTTTTCAATGTGTCCCTTCCTAATATGAGCAAGAGTGTCTATACTGTAAGAATTTCATGAGTTGTCCCTTCCTGTGAGATCATGTACACACACACACAAGGTGGGTGATGTTTTAATATTCTGTAGAGAGGTATATTTAGATGATGTGAGTGTTCTTCAAATGTATCATAGGGATTGGGGCCACACATTTTTTTGTGTGAAAAAATAACCGCTAAAGTAAAAGGCTCTTCATTTTTTGATATAAAAGCTAGTGTCCAACTTAAATCACAGCTTATAAATATTTGTGTTTATTTTAAAATACAATTAAAAATAGTTTTAGTTCATTAGTAAAGAAATATTAGTAAATACTATTTATTTATTTGTACTGTGTTCTCTGGCTTATTATTTCATAATGCAGAATAGAAAAGAACTACTAGTACAAAAATTAACATTCAGCCTTATAATGCATAGAAAACCAGAACTTTTCCATAGAAGTACATTCTCTGATGCGTGGCCCAGAAGTTAGCACTATTTAGTTATTTATGCAGCTTATGAAGGGAACTCCTTTGATTTGTTTCCTGTTGAGGAGCAGCACCAAATAAAATTCCCATGCAGTTCCACGTTTGTTTAATGTAGGTAAAATTATGCATACTCAAAGGGAATCAAAGTCTGTATTTCTGGCTGAGTAAATATAGTGCAAAGGACCTTGTGCTCTTTGCCATTTTTCATTCCATGCAAGACTTTTCACAAGAACTCGTGTGCTGTGTTTCAAACCCAGCCAGCATCTGAGCTCCATGCAGATGCTTGTTTCTCCTCCCCCATGGAGGAGAGAATCAGAAGGGTGAAAATGAGAAAACTAGTGGGTTGAGATAAGAACAAGTCAATAGGGAAAGCAGAAGCCACATGTGCAAGGAAAGCAAAAAACCGAGGAATCCATTCACCTCTTTCTGCGGGCAGGCAGGTGTTCAGCCATCCCTAGAAAGCAGGACTCTGTCATGTGTGAAGGTGACTTGGGAAGACAAACACTATCACTGTGAACCCTCTCCTCTTCCTCCTTTTTTGACCTCTCTTTATATGTTGATCATGTTGCCGTATGGTGTAAGATATTTCTTTGGTCACCTGGGGTCAGCTGTCCCAGCTCTGTCCCTTCCCAACTTTTTGAGCAGCTGCAGTCTGCACTGGTGGGGTGATAAGCAGAAAAGGACTTGGCTCTCGCAAGCCCTGCCCAGCAATAACAAAAACACTCCTGTATTATCAATAGTTTCCAGAACAAACCTAAAACATAACTACTTACTATTTACTGTGAAGAAAATTAACTCTATCCCAGCCAAAACTAGCACACCATAGGTTAGAATCCCGGTGTGATAGCTAAAGACTTCTCTCTTGTAGCCACTTGTCCTACTTATACTTTAATATCTTCTCACACCAATTCTCAGAAGGCCATGCAAAATTTGCAAAATTGCCTAGTTATGTGCTGGCCCTGAGAGCACAGTATCAATATTTAATTTCCCCAAATCAATTCACTTCTCTGCTTTGGACAGCACAGTGTTTGATACCGGTTCATTCATGTTTAAAAGGCACTTCTTGTATCATTTTCTCACTTCAAGGAAGGTTGCATAAGAGAGTAAAAAAAAAAAACCAACTTACATGAAGAAAAAATATTTGGTCAAAAGTGAAAACCTGAAAGCTGCAAGCCAGGTGTAGCAGAAAGAGATATTGAAGGAGTCAGTAATGGGAATCTAAAGGAAAAGGGAGAAATAAATGTTGAAACACTGTTCCAAGGGAACCACAAGACAGACAAAAACTCCCAGCAGAGCAAGGGTGAAGACTTGAGAGGCATAAGAAATCAGCTTGGTTGAAGCCAATGACTAAACTGAGAGGTTTAGACATCTTAGTGTCTGTGCAGAAAACTAGTTTAAAATTGCCTCTGGATAAGGACTTTAATCCATAATAATCCAATCATAGGTGTACCAACTCCATATATAACATTGAAAAAATAATTAAGAAATAAACCAGGAAATATCAAAGAAAAACACAGTTCCATTTTTTATTGTTTTTCTTCCTTTAACGTTTCCTAATGTCCCAAAGCTAAACAAATGTCAGTAGTAGTTTCAAGGACATTGTAACAGGAAGGCTTCAGAAAGGTGACTTCCAAAAAGGGAGGATTTTAATATTATTTAATCTGAAAAACTAGGATAAATTGAGCTTATCCCAATTTGTAAAATCATTTTAAATCTGATGCACTGGAAGAGGATCATTTAATTTCGAGAGGTCAGGAGTTTGCCTAGATATGTACAGTCTGTGTGTATTTAATAGGTGTCAAAGTTTGCATCAAAGAAAGTTTGTCCTTGTAAATTGTAGGATTTTGTCAAATACCCATGATAAAACCCAGAGCTGAACACACAGTTTTAGGTGTGTTTTTGCAAAACTCATGCAGAGGACTAATTCATGGTGTGGTTTAGATCAGTGCAGAATATCTTCTCTATTTCTTCAGTTACATGTAATTGATGTGTAAATCTCAGGTGGCTCCCTTTACGAGGTATTTGAGTAAAAGGTTTGACCTGGGAAGTGAGCTGCTTTTAGGGATGACTTCTAGACTACAATTATGATCAAGACAAGATGTTATATAACCTCTTTCTTGGCATATTCAAAATATATTCATCCTTTAAAGAAGTATAACAGCTGGTGTTTTCAGGATGTCAGCAAAAACTAAGATTCAAAGGGTCAGCCTACAATTGAGCTTGACACGTTTTATTTATAGCTGCTGCAGCAAAATAGAGGGAAATCCAAGTGAATCAAAGAGGTTGAATACCTGGCAATAAATGAATTTTTTTAGTCGCTGCAAGATTGAACTTGTTTCAGATCTGCTTATGATTGGTTTCTTATTAATTTCTGCTAACTTTCATAAACTTTGAGGTACAGATGATAAGAAGACAGTTTTTTGAGGTGGTGCTCCTTTCTGTTTTACACTGAAAAAATTCATCAGTATTGTTTTTCTCAAATATTTATCTTCCATAAAAAGGGAGAGGGAGGAAACTAGGGCATTGTTTTTAATCAAGCAGAAGCTTTATTATATTCCCTGAGGTAACAGAGGTCTGGTTTTCATCCTGTATTTTCCTATACAAGGCATTGTCTATGTTTCCTGGTTCACTTTTTTATTCTGTAGATACTTAATCATTTAAATTTGTGGAAGAAATTCAAGATCTGAACGCAGGTTTTAAGAAATGGAAATGCCAGTATGCATTTCTCTTCAATTTGCTTTTCAGACAGACCCTATAGAAAGTTCTGTCAGAGGCAATAAATTTTCCTTTTTTAATAATGTTTTTTTCTTCAAGTGCCCCTTCCCTTACCTGTAACAAATAGCAGATTCTTAGCTTGCAGCAGCTTCTACCAAGCTAAAAGTTAATCGAAAAACATATGTTACCTGTGCTGTCATAAGCAACAGAAAGACTATGAGAGCCTTTCTACTTTCTGTGCTGTCAGGCATAGGTTTAGATGAGATAGATAGGATGCTGCTTAAACTTGCTACAGGCATTTTATCCCAACAGCTCTCATCTGTTTCCAGTGAACCATTTTATCAAGGTACTATTTCACCGGAGTGTGAAGTGGCAAAAGTTACCCTCATACAAGCTGTTCAGCTGTAAATGTCATTTAAGTTTAGGCTTTTATCATTGTTGTTTTATTTTATGCATAATTAATAGTTAAAATATCTAATATTTACATGGAAGCTTTATAATTTGTTCAGTACAAAGTTATGAGGAGCATTGTCTTGATAAGAGAAACTTGGCTTGATTTGAAATGCTGAGCTATTCTCATCTAAATACAAACTGCCCGTAGAAGAATAGACTGAAATTCCAGAAAATGTGTTATTTATTTGTTGTTTGGTGCAGAAAAGACTTTTTTAAAAAGTGTTTCTATTATTTACTAGATCAGAGGAGTTCTGAGTAATAAGCACCTTCTCCATTTGAAATGTTGCTTTTTCAACATAGAGAAGTGCAGATGTGAAAGGATCAGAAGCAAGACATACAAACATGTAAATTCTTTTTCTAGTCCATACCAAAACCCCCTGTGCTCTAGTTTACTTACAGAATGTTTCCTTTTCAACTGCTATGCAGTCAAGAAAAACCAGTCATAAATATATTCACACACACAATAGTATGTGACTTCACTCATGAACAGAAAAACTACAAGCTTTTCATCTGACAAAGCTGTCTTCTGACATTTCCTGTTCTGAGACTGAAAAAAATGGTGCAGTCAATGGACAGAAAAATCCTCTATGATGCTTTTGAAATTTTTTTTCAATTACAAGAGGAAAATCATAATTACTCTTTCTCTCAGCAGGCTGGAATTCTCATGTTTAATACTGGGCTGCTATTTTGTTTTTAAACTCTAATTCTCTCAGGCTCTAGAAAACTTATGTCTCTTCCTAATGCATGTCCCATTAAAATGTGTACAGTGATGGTAGAGCCCAGCACACAGATGGCATTTCAGCAAGTGGATATTCACTGTACATGAGTAGATGGTGTTAGTCAAGTCATATTACCTCTCGGGAGATAATGCTGCTTCTCAGTGAGACATCATGAATGTCCTGCGGAAAGGGGGGAAAAAACCTACGACATCTAGCTGAAGTATCATGGGAAGGAAGTTAATATTCATAAACTCTTTATAAATTAAAAAAAATCCCTCATACATGAGGCTCTTAAAGAGAGTGATCTGTAGCATGTTCTGAATTTACTTCATGTTGAAATCTGAGTCAAAAAGCTAGTAGCCTCCTGGTCTAGACATAATTACTGCTTGTCAACATGAAGAGCTATAAACTTTGGTGAACAATATTTGTTTCATAGAAATAAGAGAATTTAAGTGAAAACTGTCTAATCTGTTTTGGCAAATCCATCTTCTTTCATGCTAGCCAGAAGTCTGGAGAACTTACCTGTTCCCCTGAAGAAACACTATTCTAAAGAAGTCCTCATTTTCCATGCTATCATATGGTTTTTAAGTGGAACAGCTAGGGAAACTTTGAAAGTGGAACACAGTGGAACTGAGCTGAATAATAAACTAAAATTTGCTTCTAGCCAAAAAAAGTTTTAATTCTTTTTTCTTCTTTTTTCTTATAAGCTTCTGTGTCTTTACTTCCTTCCAGTTCCCAAAGGACTGAAGATAATGGCCTTCAACACAGACACTGCAGAAAGGGTAAGATGTCTGTAATGTATAATTCAGCTTGACTTCTCCAGTCTGTAGTATAAGAAATGGTACTGTTATCACCTTTTGCAAAGAGCTACCATTCATTTATTGGTTGCATCTCCTTTTTTTTTATCCTGTGTGTGCTTATCTGCATGGGAGAAAACTTCAAAGGGAATGATGAATAGACTGGGCTCTCCAGGGAATAAGGAATATTTATGAAGTTACTCCAGTTCAGTGAACAGTGTAATTCATGTCAAAATGTGTGATTTAAGCCCAGCAAATTACAAACTTCACTCCAGGAGAGGATTTGAAACCTGGAGTTCAAAGGAAAGCTGTGACAAGGCAGTGTTCAAAATACTTTTTCTAACAAACCTTTTCTATCACATGCTTAAAGAAGCCACAACTCCAAAACTGTGCAGCTTTTGGACCACAGGTACTATTTACTCTTTACAACTGTTTCACCATGTCACACAGCTAGCTTTGAAGTGACAGGCAAGCTCATTTTTGCTCATTAACAAAATAAAGTTTTAAAATGTTTACAATTGAAGTGTCTGTGTGAGAAATCAGTATAGATAACTTTCTTCAGAGGGTGCTAGCAGATTTTCTTGTCTATTTGATATTTTAGGATCAAAAGTAGCATTTTATGGAAAAACTTACCAATTTTGAGGATCACCCTGTTTGTTTATCGCTTCCTGTTTGTTTTCAGACTATATTTGTCACATCAACACAATAATGCTAGCAGGAAATCTTTTGGTTATGATTCAAACTATTCCATTCTGTTTCTATTTCTCATTCAACTGCTGCTCTACAACAAAACGTATTCTCTTCTCTATTTTGTATGCTGCAAAGGCAGGTAAGGATCACAAAATATTTAAGCTCTCCATCAAGTATTGGTATATATTCAGTGGATTTCATTTTGATGAGGATATCACCCTAAAAGTATTAAGGAAAAATAAATCAAACAACCAGGTAGCAGATTCACAGTAAAGACACATCCTCTTAATAAAATGTGCTGCTATGAGTGATTCTGAGTTGCCTCATGGACTCCTTTACCTGGATTAAAAAGGCATATAGGCAAGTTAACAGAAAAAATATGGGACATTGAAGACTGTGTCATTCTTCTCAATTCTTTCAGATTCTACATTACAAAGTTGCAGTGGTGGTCTATATATAACTTTTGAGCATCTCCCAGTCATCCAACAAGCCAGGCAGCAGGATTTTTAAAGGTTATCATCAGATATTCTACACAAAGAAGTCCAGTGCAGGTATCCTGAATGGAACTGGGCTTCCTGCCCTGTTCCCTATTTTCCCCAGGTTCTTGACATGTAAACCATTCAGAACTAGACTAAACCCTATTTTTCCCAGGCAGCTTCCTCCCTTCAGGTCTTTCTTTTTCCTTCATTATTTTAATTAATTTTTACCACTGCTTCCCTTTTTGGAGGGATGACAGGAAGGGCTATTTAGCTTTCCTCCCCTGTTTCTTTGTATTTTCAGTCTTCTCTCTTACCCTGACTCTGCCACCTGAGGTTAGAGCAGTGGCTGGGGCAGAGCCTGAAGCTCTCTCCCATGCATGTGGCTTGGCTGATTGCATTAGGGCGGCTGTCAGAGCACGGACAGAAGGTGGGCGGTTTTCAAGGCTCTCTTCTCTATGAGAATATGGCTGCAAGAGCACAGTCACCCTGAGGACTGGAGGATCTTGGATACACAGTATTTTTATCTTTTTTTTTTTAGTATGGACCAGCAAGAAGCAGAAGAAAAAATAATGCAGTTGAAAAAAACAAATAAATTCTTGACAAGGCATATTTAAGATAACCCTCTAACTGTAAAAGTCTTTCAATAATGCACTGGTGCTCTCATTCTTGATATAGGCTAACATGATATTTCAAATCCCCTCTGTAAAAGTGATTTTTTTTTTATTCCTTTCAGTTTCTCTTCAAATTCTTTTCTGCTATAGGACACTCAGAAAACAGAAATCTAAACAGCAGAGACTATAAAGATCTGTTGTTACAGCTCTTACTTGATCAAGATTTCATAATTCTGGTACTTTTGTTGTTAATATATCTTTGTTCCCTTCTCTAACATGCTTCTTTGTTGCACCCACCGGGCTTAGAGTTTGCAATCCCAGTGGCATTCTATTAGATTTATCCCAGTGGTCCAGATGGGTATGCCCTATAAGATCCTCAGAAATAATATAACAATAATATAACATTAACATAGTATAACATTATTTCTTGTTAATTTTTACCTACATCTCACGTGTTTAGACCAGATAACAGAGTGCTGGTGTTTTGTCACATTGAACATCATTAGAAGCCTTTAAACATTTAAAAAAGAAACAGAGGAAGTCTCAGATTATGGATGAAACTCTAGAATTCCTGTAAAAACATAGAACCATATAATTGTTAAGGTCGGGGAAAAGACCTCCTAGATGATCAAACGTCCCTATTTGATGTTTGTGCTAATCTAGCACCACTGTCACATCCCTGCATGTCTTTTAAATACCTCCAGGAATGGTGACTCTTCCACTTCCCTGGGAAGTCTGCTCCAGGGCCTGACCACCTTTTCCCTGGAGAAGTTTTTTCTCGTATACAACATAAAACTCACCTGGCTCAACTTGAGGCTAATTTGTCTTAGTCTGAAAATTGTTACTTGGGAGAAGAAACCAATCCCCACCTCCTAGATCCTCTTTTCAGGTAGTTGTAGGAACAATTATGTCACCCCTGAGCCTCATTTTCTCCAGGTTAAACACCCCCAGCTCCCAT
>NC_031774.1:32893971-32930554 GCF_001522545.3 Parus major | reverse complement strand
TATATATAATCATAATATATCATTATAATTATGTATTATATTATACCCCTCCTCATATGAACTGTGCTCCAATTCCTTTCCCAACTCCATTGTCCTCCTCTGGACACGCTCCAGAATTTCAGTGTGTTTCTTGTATTGAGGGACCCAGAACTGGACATAGGACTGGAGGTGTGGCCTCACCAGTGCCAAGTACAGGGGTCAATCACCTTCCTGTCCTGCTGCCCTCACTCTTTCTGGTACAAGCCAGAATGTCACTGGCCTTCTTGGCCAGAATGGCACATGCTAGCTCATGTTCAGCTGGCTGTCAACCCACAGTTCCAGGTTCTTTGTCCTCTGGGCAGCTTTCTGGCGCTGTATCCCAAGACATTAATGTTGCCTGGAGTTTTCTGTGACCCAGTTGCAGGACCTGGCACTTGGTCTTGTCAAACACTAGAACTCTGGCCTTGGTCAGATCCTTCTGCAGAGCCTTCTTGCCCCCAGCAGATCAACACTCTCACCCAACCTGGTGTCATCTGAAAACTGACTGTGAATGTTCTCGATCCAGACCATTGATAAAAATATTAAACAGGACTAGACCAAATTCTGAGCCCCCTGGAGCTGCACTTGTGAGCAGTCACTATTTGGACTTAACTCCATTCAGCACCAGTCTCTGGTCCAGCCACACAATTTTTTTTAACCAGCCAGTAGTGCACCCATCCAAGCCATGAGCAGTCAGTTTCTCCAGCAGAAGGCTGTGGGAAACATTGTCAAAGGCTTTACTAAAACCCAGGAAGGCAACATCCACAGTTCCTCCATCATCCACTAAGCAGGTCTCCTTGTCATAGACGGAGATCATGTTCCTTGAGCAGGACCTGCCTTTCATTCTGGGGGTTTCATTCTGCCTCCTGTCTCTGTCTTCCAGCACAGGGGATTGGGCACCTGGAGAACAGGCAGGAGCAGGGATTTTTGCCTGGCATGCATTTCTTCATTTTCATGAAACTGATACGTAAGTAGCACGCCAAAAATAGCAGCACCTTGTAGTTTTTGCTGGAAATTGAGATTGAGGAATTAATTCTTGAATTGAAAGCAGAGGATGATTGTTAGGAACACCTAATAATGAAAAAAATTCAGATAACATAAGCTTTACTTAATCTTTTCTACATAATAGGATGTTGACGGAAATATTGTATTGTCTAGTAAGTACTGCTCTAATTTCTTTATTTTTTCTATAACTGCTAGCCATGCAAAAATAAACCCAAAGATTGTTCAATGCCTTTTGGGCAGACAGGCATGATAAGCACTTTTTTCAGATATGCAATTTACTGCAATCTGTGTTTTGAATAATGAAATAAGACCTTAAAATGTAATAATTTTTTTCAACTGCTTGTAGGGTGTGTAAAAAAGTGTTAAGCCACAAGGTAAAATTCAGATATCCATCAAAACAAGGACTACCAAAATGCTATAACTTCTTGTTAATCTAGTATTAGAACACTGTTCTCTGGTCTGAAGCCTCTACATGAAGAATGCCCCAAGTCCTTCACAGGGGCATTACATGATCTGTCCTCTATCAGAGCTGAATGCAGGGATTTTTAGTGTCAACAAATTAAACCAAATGTCATGCAACTGTGTCGCCTAACAGCCTCGCTCAACAGGGAGCCCAGCAAGCTCACTTCAGCTGAAATAACCTCAATATCAACACAGTTTCAGATACACAAACAGGCAGAAAAGCAAGGTCAAGCAACAAAACACTGAATGATTCACAGTCTTGAGATGAAATTTCATGCCTAATGATGCTGATATACATTTATTTCTTCTACAATACAAGGAATAACTGTAACTCACACAATTCAATCCCAATACATCAGGATCTGTGTTCATTGAATGAAAAGTTGATAAATCTAAGTAATAAGATAGACTGGCTATTTTTTTTTCTTTTTCCTTTTAAAATTGGCCTGCTGTTACATTGTGTCTGCTGTGACAACCAGCCAAATTCCATTTTTGTCTGTTCATTACTATCTAGACAAACATGAAAAATTGAGGGGTTTGGACACTTTGATTCTAATGATTATACTAACTACACTATTTTGTTCTTTACTATTCTAAGCACGGCTAAAGATGAGATTTAGAGGAGGAGTTAACAGGATTTATTAAGTTTGCTGCAGCGGCTTTTTGAGTTTATTGTGTGGAAACTGGTGGAAGAAATCTTAAAACTGTTGATTCTATGAACAAGGAGAAGACAGAGAATAGCTACCCTATAAAACACTAATAGTAATCTGCACCCATTGGGCACTGACTTTCCATATAAAGTTAGGAACACTTAACTGAGAATGAAAATACCTGATAATTAAGTTCTGTCATTGTGAAACTGGGACTCCTGAAAAAATCGCTTTGGGTGATATTTTCAAAATACTGCACCGATGTCTAAAATTTCTAAAAGACTTCATGCATTTTTTAAATGTAAATTACATCTGAAAAACTACATGGAATTTGAAATCTTATTTCAATTTAATAATACATAAACTATTCAGTTAATTGTGCATAAAAAATAAATATGGGGTCTTAAGCACACAATTTTTGAAATTTTATGTTTAACTTAAGCACAAACCTAAAGAGCAAATATATTTCTGTTTAAAAGTATTACTATTGAACTAGGAAAATACTATTTACTACAGAAAAACACAGCTGACCACTGGTTTTTAAAATATTGCCTTCTATGCCCCTGCCCTGAGTTCATCGATCTATAATTTTGAGATACATAATACATGTATAACGTGCCATATATTGATATCTAGAAATCTAAGTATGAAGATATATCTAAAATACTGTATGTTTATTTCATCCACATATTATTTGCAGTAATTCTTTACAAAGCAAAGACTTGTCCTGTAATGTGATCTGATGTGACCATTAAATGGATGAAGTATTAATAATTCATTTTTTATTAAAATGGTAACACTTCAGATCCTGGTTATACTCTCTGAAATGTTTTTAAAGTATTTCGTTATCCTAATAGTCAAGAGACAAATTATTAAGCACTAAAAAATTCCTTGTTTCTGCCACATTTTTTGTGAAAAAAAATATGTTTCTGCTGATGTGTTATAGAACCCCAAGATGTTTTAACTTCTGTTCAGATGTCCAGTTACGGTTTTTTGCAAGTTTCAAAATACTGCAAGTGAGAAGTGATGTCTCCACTAATTTTTTCAGGTAAGCTATTTTAAAATAATCTAAATAACAACTCCTGAGACTCTTCTGCTCAAGCTAAAATAAGGAATTCAGGAGGTGGTTTCAGTATCTTTAGCCGATGGTGGGAAACTACTTGTCTGACAAGACAGTATTTCCTGTCCATTGCCCTAGAAGCATCAAACATAAAATCCCACATAAGACAGAACATCTGTTTATCCCCACAATCCCTTCCCCATTCATCCATGCAGGCTGGATGCATATCCATTCTGAGCTTCCTTTCATCCATCAGGGAGGAATTTTGGAAAGTGCTTAATACAACCTGCAGAGCTCCATGTGTAACTGGGTGATATTCTACAGCCCCTGCAAAGCACACGCCTGTTTTGAGTACTGTTTTCTTGCTTAGTATTAACTGTCACTATAAATAGTTACTTTTAGGAAAATACACTCTTACACAGCACTGGATAGCAGCAGAACTTAAGGGGAGTATAAATGCTGACTGACTAAGATATTCTTAGCAGCAGCTGCCAGATAGTTTGATCTTTGTTCATTAGTAGCAGTATTAAATATGTCTAAATAGAGCCTTTCCTAATTAGCTTTAGTGACAAAAGGGAGTCTTCTAAACCACATCATCCAAATTGGCTGCAGGGAGGGATTCCAAAGTAGACTCAAGGTACCATGTGAAATATTCTTCTGTAACTCAGCTTCTGCTATTGTAATTCAGGTCCCTCCTAAGCTTATTAATTCAAAAGGAGTCCTAATGATAATATAATCCTCTTATGTTTGTAGTGTTTTTATTTTGCAAGAAGTAGAGTAGAACTGCCACTGTGCTATCTAATGAGTCATTAAATTCATTTCTAAATAGTGAGAAAAAGAGGCCACACAGGCATAATTTAGGATTTTGCCTCAACAGCTTAATAGGATTTCTTGCCTGCTTAGGTTTGGCCAAACAGTCTTTGAGAATCTTGATTTGTGAAAGATCAAGTAATTTTGCCTCTCATTATGAAGATTTAACTGATCTTATAATCCTAAAACAAACTGGTCTTAGAGAACACACTACAGCAAATACAAACATTTTAGTCATGGCTGACACATTGAGTGATTACCAATAACTCATGTCCTGATAAACTGTCATTGATTTCTCCTGATCAAACACTTGCTTTGTTTTGCCAGTGAGCTATCACATTCATACTTAATAAAGGACTTGCATTTCTTCTTAAATTTCACCTAAGACAGCATGAGTTACATATTTATGCTAAGACAAGGATGTATTTTAATGATTTTTTTTAAGGTGGTCAGAAATTGTGCTCAGAAAAATGGAGATGTATTAGCCGTACTGACCTATTTTCTTACCTTTATTTCCTTCTTTTCCTTTATCAAAATATTATTTCTCCTAGAAAAACAAAATAATGATGTCGCTGTTGTCCTTACTTCTTTAATCTTAATGCATATATAATAAGAATTATTAATGTTATTAAGAACTAATTATATTTTATCAGTTTTTAAGCATGCACTGTTTTATAACAAATTTTAAAATGCAGAAATTAGAAATATTCTTGTATTTACAAGCTATACCTTCTGAAAATCACTAGATTACATTTGTTTATTTTTTTAATAGTAAAGGAAGCAAAATAAAATCTGTCAGAATACTGGATTTATACAATATATGAGCTCTGTCAAGACATTGAAAACAGTAAAGATAGCCAAGAATGTTGAGCACCGTCTTAAAACTTGTCATCCTGAAATTACCATTATTCATTATTCATTTCATTATTCATTCATTATTCATTCCATATATAATTATATTTACCATGTTCCTGAGTTAATTTCTTTTGTGTATGTTACCATTCACTTTCAGATGTTTTTGAGACCTGCACTTCCTATATGAGCATGTAGTGCATATAGTATCTGACACTTCATTAAACACCTAAAGGCATTTTGAATCAAAATCTGTAATCACATAATCATTTTTAAATTAAGAAAACAACTTCTGAGCATTCCCAGTTCATTAGTCACTAGATAGCTCCTGTATATATTCCACCTCTGCAGTAGGGACTGAGGTCATTTGGGTCAAGCATCCAAAAGGTAAATTTCAAAAAATACATACTTAAGGAGTTGTTAACAGTTTCAACCCTTCACTGCAAAAGTCCCACATGAAGACTGACCCATTTGATGCATCAGCTATTTTTAACCTGTATATCCAGGCTCCACATTCACACTGAACTCCAATTTCTGCATCATTCTTATTTCAACCAGAAAGCCAGACTTTGGAGCAGCCGTCTTGCCAGTGTTATCAACTGTTTGCCACATATTGCATGCTTTTGGGAAAAGGCCAATAACAGCAGAGCATCAGAGGTGGAATCATTTCTGATGGCCACCTTGGGATTTCTGGCAGCTTAAAAGGAAGGTGCTTCTCTAGTGAGTTAAGGAGAGTAAATATCAAAAGATCAGATGTGATATAATTAGCTTGAGATTATTCAAAAAAGTTAATTGAATAATAGACATTTTCACTGCATTCTTAGCAGCCATGAGTTGTAAAACTCAAGGAGTTCTGCCAGTGGTTTAAAAGGGTTACTAAAAATAATATCTTTTGGAGAAAAATCAGATAATCCTCCCATTTGTATCAGAGAATGATCATTTGCTTTGTCTTCCCTTGAAAATATGGGTCTGAATATGGAAGGACACAAAATTTTACCACGTTTACATCAGTCGGTACCTTTTGAACTGCCCTGTTTAAATCCTAAGATTCTTGAGATTTGAACTACTTCTCATTTTTTATTTTGCTCAAGATCAGCATAGGTCAGTGAGACATATCTGTTGTATATCTGTTAGCAGCAGTTTATGATAACTACTCTCAGAGAGTGTCAGGGTAAAATAAAAACAATTATAAAACATTAGTAAAGTTTAGTCATAACATTGAGAAAACAAACTGCGTAGCTCAGTTTAAACAATTCCACTCTTAAATTCAAGATTTGGTTGGCAAGCAAACCTTACAATCTTCATAGTGCGAAATGAAACCTGAAGATCATAAATGCAACTAGAACACTCATCAGACAACATTTTGCATTTAATTGCTTGCTAGTTGAAACTAATTGCAATTCAAAACCCAGAGATTTACTTAAGAGGCTAAATTGGAAAATATGTTCAGACAGATACCATGGGGACTGTTCCAACATAGCATAAATCTGGAAAATTGTAACTTGTCACTAAATGGATTCATTTGCTATGGTGGTACAGTACAAGCAGAGACAAGTAGCAAAGGGAGGACATGGCAAGTATGTGTTTCAGTGCTAATAACTTAATAAGTGACTCTGAGGATTTGTACCTAGTGGGTGGTGGAGAGAGACCCTCATTCCTAAAACTCAAAATGCCTTCCTGTAGAACTTCTACATACTCACACAAACACCCTTCACATGTTGTGATCCCTGTTTATTTAATTTCTAAAATAAAGAATAAAGACTCAATTAAAGGAACAATATAACTTGCTGTGGAGAACTTGAGTGGACCTCTGCACTCCAGGACTATCAAGTCCCAGACTGATGTTCTATAAATGTTCAGGACACACAGCCTACAAACTGTGTTAAAATTAAGCATGCTTGTTATGTGCTTCATGTAACCTCTTGAGAGCTGCTTAGACTTGGATATTGTACCTGAAAGAATTTAAGTCTTAATTTTAAAATGCAGCTAGCTTCAAAAGAGGGCATAAGGGGCATACTTCATACAGTGCAAAGATTCCTGAACCAAGAAGTAGGGCTTGTTGGTTCTGTTAAACTCAAGTGTACACTTAGACTATGCCTTGGTCTAGAACTAGGCTGGGTTCTGAAGCCTAACTCAGATTATTCCCATACCATCCCCACAAGAAGCTTTAATTAGCAAATTCTTCTTGGACTCGGAGATGCTTCCTTTGAAACTAGGTCACTGTTCACTGTTAATAGAAAAGCAAAAAGTGATCCACCATTGCAGAATATGCAGCCAACCTCTTCATCTCATGAGGAAGGCTTGAAACCTGTAAGATATTTGTATGAATAGCATCAGCAGTGGATTAACTACTGCTATAGGTAACCAGGCATTGTTCCATGCTGCCTAGCTGATATTATCATAGGGAATAAATCAATAGCCATGACCTACTAGTTTTCAAGTTATTCAGGCTTCAATTAGCATTAGTATTATTTTCTGCATATTCCACAGTTCATTAGCAAGACTCAACAGCCCTGACAGCTGGTGCTTTGGAGCACTGCTGTATAGTATTCTTCAGTGACCTTGATGAACCTTTTAAATCACTTTAGCTCTGTTTTGGAGAACAGATTGTCCATGCTGAATTTATAACCTGCACTGCTACTGAGGCAGCTTTCTTGGCCAGCTTCTGTCTCCCAATTTCTGAACATCTGCTATTCAGAAAATCTAAGTCATCACCTGAATACTGGATGAACTTACAGGTAGGCAAGTTTATAAGGACATAATTTGCTTAATTTCCCATATAATATAATGGGGTAATATGCATTTTTAAAATTCCTATTGTAGTGTGCTTTACAAAATAAAATTACTGAAAGTGAGTTTTTCATCATGTAAATATACCAGGACAGTCACCAATCCCTGAGACTGCTACAGAAGCACTTACTGTCATGCCCTAGAAAAAATGAACTTTGGTTCCTTTACAGTCTTAGATTTTTTGTTTAATTTCACTGTTGTTGTTTTCTTGCCAGCTAGCAGCATCCCTCTCCATAATCCTGCATTCTCCTGTGAGTCAGAACCAATTTTGTCTGTCACTATAGATTTAGGATTTTTGGACAATTGCCCAGACACTCAGCAGAGTCGCTTTACTCCTTTGTCTTTCCAGTCAGTATGCACTAAGTGCTCTTAAATCACATTAACTAGAATTGAGGCAAAGCAACAAATTGAACAAATAAGTGTAATGACTGGCAGGGAGAGCAGAGACCTGTTTAAATTGCTTGGTTTGCTGAGTACATGGATGTTAACATGGCTCACTCAAGGGCAATTATTTTGTAGCTTCTGACAGGTGTGATATGGCACTGTTGATTTTGGCAGATATTTCTAGTACAAATGCTCTAGTCAACCTTGAAAAATCTGATGTCAGCAGTCACTACCATGGTCCTGATGCTGCTCTTTCTCTTCTATGAGAAATGAAATTTTAATCCTTTAAATTGATATTTTAAAAAAATATCCAGTTTACCTTATTTCTTTGATTTTTTTTTCCCCTATCGCTCCCAGAATTATAGAATCATTAAAGCTGGAAAAGACTATCAAGTCCAGCTGCCAAAGTAGTATTACCACTATGCTCACCATTAAACCGTGTCCTCAAATACTATATTCACATGTTTTTTAAACACTTCCAGGGATGGTCACACCACCACTTCCCTGGGCAGTTGCTTTACTTTACAACTTATTATATGAAAAAAAATTCTTAGCATGCAATCCATACCTCTCCTGGTGCAATATCACACTCCTTTTTAATATTTCCTGCAGATAATGGTATGCTTCTCCCCTTTTTGTTCACAAACACTAACAGATACTTAAGAACTATCTTTATTCACAGTAACTTAGATCTTTGGGGTGAAACTTTCATTTCTCTTGAGCTAATGTCTTAATATTTCCCCATGAAGTTCCCACAGTATCTGGGAGCAGTGGTTATTCATGGTTATTGCACAGAGCCATTTCCATTCTTTAGCTAAGTATCAAGCTCTGGAAACTTGTAATCAACTAAGTTCTGCTGACTTGCCATAACAATAGTGATTTGAACACCAAGACTATATTAAAATTACCTGGTTGGATAAAAATAACTATTTAGCTCACCTTAAAAATCAGGTACTTAATGTGTCTGGTTTTGTCACAAAACTGTAAGCTTTCTAAAGTTTATAACTCGGCTTCTGTAGACAGTCATTTCAGGAAAATTCAATTAATTAAACATTACTGGAAAGGTCCTTAAATGGGGATATAATTTCAGCTGAAATAAACTCATTTTTCTTACCAATAAATATTTAAGGAGTATTCTTTTTTTCTTTGCCAAGCTCTGCTACTTATTGACCTTCAGGTGAGGGTAAAGTAGACTGCAGTTATCACTGCAGTCTTGTCCTAAAGTTTAAGCTTCCAGAATTTCAAAGAACACAAGTGGTGTGGAATAACCAAATACATTTTGTGCTCTAATTATGAACACACACTGATTAAAACTCCTAGGCAAAATCAAAGTCTGATTTCTTTCCTAGTATTTAAAGTGTACAATGATTAAGAACATTAACAAGGCCGCAGTAAAAAAAAAAAAAATTAATAAGAACCCAGTAAAAAATAACTATCAAAATACACACTGGAATCTTCAGCAAAGACAGTGAAACTATTCCCCCCCACTGCAAGAACATGCACAAGAAACTTCTACTTTCCAGAGAATGTTGCACAGTGACTTAAGTGAAATTCTTGCCTTACACAGCAGTCTTTCATAGCATGCTATAACTAGTAATCTACCCAGGATCAGAGCCAAAGAGGGATTAACCCATCACAGAAAGACATTCTATTTTCAGCAGCAGGCATAAATGCCTAGTGACTGAACACATTGAGCTTTGTGCAATATGCCACTGCAGTTTGCTGCTTGGTGAAAAGGGGAACTATAATTTATCTTAAGCTCATAATACTGTGTTGATGTATCACACCTGTTAAATTCATGTTAGCGCAGTAAACTGGTAAATCAGATACATCTTCCAAAACCCTTCTTTGGTGATTCTTGCAGTTTAGAGAACACAGCTACATCTTAACAGAAGATCAGATTCTTCCTACCATCTAAGAGGGCCCCTACATCTAGAAGAGAGTTGGCCAGCTGACCAAGTTTTTTAGTCCTTTATTAAACTGTCAAATCATTTATTGCAAGTGACCTTAGTCCCCAGAGAAATATGCTTTAGTCCTTGTACTAGAATTCATGAATTTGAGACAGGGATTGGGAAAAATATTTCTGTGTAAGGGACATGTGTGTACTCTTTTGAGCTATTTTCTGTGGCTTCATAGATCACAACATGTGTCCATGTACTGTCAGACTGCAATTATTTCCCTGGAATGTTCCACGCCTGGCTGTGATGAGTTGTCTGACATAACACTGCAGTGGCTCAACAAACCTACTCAACAATTGAGAGAAATGCTCAGAGCTGGGTGGGAAATATTACAGCTCTAGTATTTTAGCTATGTTATCACAGAAGAATTTCTGATCAGCATTTCTCAGATGACAGACAAAGGAATATAAGTGATAGACCCAAAAGTTATCTTGAGAATAAAGTCATGTTATTTCATGTAATGCACATTAACCCCTTTTAATTTATTCTGATAGTTCTTTGCTGTTATTGATTTTGAAGCACAATGAAGAATATTTTCTGGAATTGATGGGTCAGTGAAGATCTCTGTCTAATGCAGGTTTTATGAAAGCAGCTTAGAATTTAAATAAGCCAAGAACTTGTCCGTTATCTTGCTTTGTTCATCATTAAAATGTTTGTTAAAATCATATATACTCATTTTCATATACCTTTAAGGTATACATTATACATTTCATAAATTAGATGTATTTTTGCATTTTGTGCAGTAGATGAATGATAAGCTATTTCCTATTCTGCTGTATTTTCATAAATGGTGTGATACTATCTTATTTAAGGCACATCAATTGATCTCTTTTCTGAACACCCAGTTATTTACCTCCATTTGTCCAATGTTCAAAACTTTTCACAAATATTATTCACATTAATTTTTATTACTGTGGAAGTTGGTATTTCTGTCAGATACATAAATATAAGAATTCTGTATTAATTTGGATTCAAGTCTTTCTGCAAAGAAATTATAATTCTGTACATCTATACACAAAAGACAGTTTGTAAAGTTGCTTTTAATTGCAACTTTAAATGCCCAGCCTTTCCAATTAAGTGTTCAGCAACACAACTTACATCTTCAGAAGTGAATGATTGCATGTTGAAAGCCAATCTAAATTTACACTACACAGAAACTGTGTGACAGACACAAGGGTAGAATTCAGTTCCCTGGAGTGACTGTCCATTTTTTTTTATTATTTTTTTTAAGTTTACCCATTCCCCTGTATATCTCACAAATTCTCCGACAAATAGGACAGTTATCCCAGAGATAGCAAACTAATGCAGCCACAGTACAGATCTACCTGGTGCACTGAAGTAGGCATGGCTGTGGGGAAAATGGTGTGTGATCATGTCATTTTAGATCAGAACTCCATAGGTTACAAAACTAGAAGGGCCCATCTTGATCATCTAGTCTGACAACCTTTATAGGAACAGGCCATGGGAACGGCTCAGAATGAATTCTGCTTTCATAATGCATAAGTACAGAGGAACAAAATTAAAAATGTGTAAGCAACTTTCATTCTGACAGTCCACAATTTTGAATGCCTCTTTTCACAGTGTAGATCTTTTTTGAGAGAGGAAAATGGCTACAACTGTTTCATGTTTAATTCCTAGTTGCTGTTTTTTCCAAAGCAATCAGAAATTCCATCTGAATAATCTATAAATATCCTCCTGATTCAATTTCCTTCCCTCTGGGGTGCGTAAAGTACTGGCTTTGTAGTGTGACAGTGAAGTGACCGTGTTGTCTCACTGTCCTAGATGCCAAAGAAGGGAGGCTGGGGAAGCATTGCCACCAGAGATTAAGGTATGTCATCTGAGGGGCGGTGAAGGAGGTTGCAGGGTGGGATAGATGGCTGTGTTTACAGCTGGGAAAGAGGGAGCTGGGGTAGAAACAGAAAGGGAGGTTTATTATGCTTTCTTCATGTGATGGTTACCATGTTCTCATGCCAAGGCATGTGTTCCTCAGAACAAAACCCTCTCCCATAACTATTTTGCCACTTTATTTACTTACAGACTAAGTCCTGTTTCTAAGGCAATTACCCATTTTAGTGGCAAGCACCAAGGCCACTATATTAATTACCAGTGCAAGTCTCAGCCTCACCTAAGGAGGTGTCTGATAGAATGTTTCCCTGTTGATTGTAAATAAAGAGCACTAAAACTTGGCAATCTCTCCCCGTGTACTAAATATCAAGACTGTGTGACAGTATCTGGTCAGAATAGGGTGGATTGAGCACTAGGCAAAGAACAGAAGGAATCCCTACTGCTCTCTGCATTAGCTGGACAAGTAGGTCTGCTGGGGTTCCTTCAACAGAAGGCAGCACTTTGGGAGCAGAGGAAGCAGCAGAGTCTCTACTGCCTTCCCACACCACATCTGCCCTCTGTGCCCAAGGTGCCAGGCTGTGTCACACCACATGTGTACTGAGCCCCAGTCTTGCTCAGGCAGACAGCTCTCATCCTGCATGCCTAAGGGCACTAGTTTTACCTCTAGGTGCCTGATTTCCTATAAAGTTGTACAAAGAAAGTATCATAACACTCATTAAAGCTTGCGATTGTGGGCCAAATCCCGCTTTCAGGCATGCTTGAGCAAAGCTGGAATTGAATAGTTTGACATTTTTCAGATCCGAGAGAGTACATAATCCATTTTCCTCATCCAAATGTCTCATCTTTTAATCCAATCAGCCAAAAAGTTTGATCCCAACTACGGAGATTTGATTTGCAAAATCAAATGGGAATAGCCAGCATAATGCCTGCAGTATATTTTACCCACAGTCATCATGCAGTTAATGCTGTGAAAGTAACAGTGCTGTGTTTGGGGGATGGGCTAAAGCCCTGCCTGAATTTTTCTTATCTAAGAAGGGAAGAGATCTTTCTTATTGCTGCTATTAGTCTGACAGCAGTGCTGGAGGGACCAACTCAAATTTAAGAGCTAAATTTAATCTGAAATTATCAATACCCTGGAACTTGCTATGTCCCAAAAGATTAGGCCAAGTAGCAGCATCATATATTCTGAGCTCATGTTGAAAACCACTGTGTAGTTACTAATTCTATTAGGGAGAGCACATCTCCTCCTCCTCACCCATTTCCAGTGGATAAGCCCATGCTAATGAATTTGATATTCTGTGTTCAGAGAATCAATGCTTAGCAACATACAGAAAAACCTTTGTAGCCAAGGAAAAATACATTTCATGTATCTGTCATAAGAGAAAATATTTATTTTTTAATCCAAATGGATAACATCTACCATCGGTAAGTGTATTTTTAAAGCTTGTATTTGTTCCTGACATACAAATCTTTTAATGGCACATTATGCACGAAACTGTGTACTACAACCTTAGGGTGCCATCCATGCACATACAGATTCTTTCAAGACCAGAGTTTTAGGTGTTTTCCAATCATCACCCTAGCACACATCTAAAAGTCACTGTGTCACTGGCACTGGCAGCTTGTCTTAGCTCAATACGCAAAACTTAGCTTTGGGTTCTGAGCAATGTGACAGGCAGTTTAGATGAAGCTTTTTTTAGGAGTTAGATTATTTTTTTCTATACTATACAAGGGTTTCTTGTAACCCTTGATTCTTCCTGTATGGCACCTGGTATAGAATGACTGAATTATGTACAGAAAGGCTGATTTTTTCTGGTATTATCTGGAAGCTAAGCCATTTGTACAGAATCACCAGACCTTGGGAGAATCACACATATGACTTATGACAGACTCAGTCTATTATTTATTTTCTTACTCTTTAGAAATGTGGACCAGACCATTTCTTTTCTTACTCAGTAGAAATGTGGACCAGAAACTGTGGACTGAACAATGACCCAGATAAAGCAACACTAGCATCAGTATTATGTAAAGATAGGTTTTAGTGAAAAGGGATAATTTTAATTAAGAACTATGTACATTCTATGTTTCTAAATCAGCTATAGACATATACTCCTACCATGCTGAAATCAAAGATTTGACTGAGTGTAAAAGAAATATGTAACTTCAACTGAGATAAAGGAAAATATATTCCATTGAATTCAACAGAGCTTCAGCACTCTCAGAATATTGGAAACATTTAAACAGTTTCAGAGTTGAAGTGCATATGTATATGTATAGGTATAGGTATAGATATATGTATATGTATATGTATATGTATATGTATATGTATATGTATATGTATATGTATATGTATATGTATATGTATATGTATATGTATATGTATATNATATGTATATGTATATGTATATGTATATGTATATGTATATGTATATGTATATGTATATGTATATGTATATGTATATGTATATGTATATGTATATAAAAAATGTGAAAATGAAGCTACACATGTCAAGTATCTGCATATATGTCCAGCCCCCAAGTACACTAATTCTGCATTGAAGAAAACAGAGAAAAATATTCTGGATATACTCACAATGTAAACATCTAAAAGGCATAATTATTATTTTTTTGAAGCTATGTCCAGATAAACACAACTCTCTAACATCAATCTGTAGTGAAAGAAGCATGAAAAGAAGGTTAAATGTGTGTACAGAAAGTTGAGACCCAAAATTGTTTTTAACTTCACTCTCTACTTAACATCCAGTTGCTGTACCAACTGCTGTGGCAACTGTTTGGCTTGGAGCCCTGTTTTGCTTCTCTTTGTTTTGATATGACTGACATGGCATTATGTTAAAAGTTCTTTCTCTTTGAATAGCAGGTTTGGAGATTATGTAGAAGTGTTTAAAGACTTCCTTTAAAAAAAAAAGAGGGAGAAGGAAAAACCTGAAGGTAAAAACCACCTGTTTGTAGTACAAGCTGTATCTCCCCCCACCCCCTCCCAAAAATCCTCATTTTCTTTGAAACATTTCCCTCAGTATATACAGGTTCCTTTATATAAAGGGTGTCCAGTTCTGAACATTGTCACCCATCAAATATGGGAGCCGTTTATATATTCTACAGAGCAATAAAAACCCATTGTCTGCTCTGTTCTGTTACCACCAGACTATCCAGAGATGAATATCTAGCAAGAGATAAGCTCTCCTTTCTGATTTAGGAATAAGCAAGCCCTTCCACTCCAAGATGTTACTTTGCTATATCCCACTATCAGCCTGAGAACACACAACAGCCATTAATCAAAGAATCCCATTTACCAGCCTCTTCTTGTTCCATTGAAAGTCAATACCAGAACTGCCTCAGTAGGCAATGTCACAGCAAAATTTGCTCTGGTTCTGGTCAGCTGCTGTTACCTAAAAACAACCCTGCATGGCTTTTTACTTTTGCAGGAAATATAAGAGCAAAGAAACAATTACAGCAAGCGGACAGCAATGTGACCTTCTTCTGCAGCATCTCAAAAAACATTAACAGCAGTGTAAATCCAAGCTCTCTTCCTGCTGAACAGTTGTGGAGGATACTCTGCCTTTCTGATTCATGGCTGAGTTTTCATTGGGGTACTACCCTGTACATGGTATTGTATATTGATAATAATCACCCACCTTCCTAGTCTGACCCAACACCCGTACTTCTGGAAATCTGTATTTCTGCATCATGCAATGCACGACTCTTCAGAGATACTGTGGTTTATCCCCCAAGGAAGAAAAGTTCACTAGCTATCACAGAGTACTTAGCTAGTATTCAGCTGGCTGAATACAGAGACACAGTGTGCCATATAAATAACCTGATAAAATGATCAAATATCATTCTGCTACTGACAATGCCAGAAAGCACCCTACCAAACCAAACACAGACAGGATCTCATCATAAATGTATTTCAGCCAATTAAGTGGGAAGCAAGCGCGTTAATTCCTTTTTTAAAGCAAAAAGTGATTTTTTAGCCAGAAAAGTGATTTTAGTGATTTTTCAGAGTCAGGAAAAGAACTCTAGTCCTTAGGACTCTCAAGAATACCAGAGAAACATGCAAGCATAAACATAAAGCTTTAAGGAAGCTTGAACAAGCACATGAATCAGTATTTTGCACACAGGAGAGTTTTCCTTCGAGCATTTAAATACAGGGATTTAGTTCCCTAAATATAAACAGCTGCTACTGAAAAACTGGGTTAATAACAATATGATTGGAAAAGTATTTGAAATCCAAGTACTTTTTCTTGCAGTCTGTCATATGCCACTCAGTGCTCTTAGCCCAACATGAAACTGGAAGTCTGTTTCCCTGAAAAATGCAGAGAGCCTACTACAACTTTCATCTGTGTCTGCCAGAAAACTCTGACTGAGAGATTTAATGGCTGCCGGTTCTGCATATGTTTCTGTCAACGTGATCCTCAACTCCAACTGTGTCTTACAGAGAAATGCTTGAACACATGAGAGCTACAGCTGAGCTGCACAATGACAAAGGCAAAGCTGACACAGTGATCTGGTTTTAGAACAGAGATAATATCTTAATTCATTATCTAGAATATAAAACGTACTGCTTGAATAGGATGCTGTGATTCATAGCTGGATTGACATCATGTGTGCTTTTTACATAAGGCAGCAAATAGATTTGATAAGGCTCTCTTATTATCTGTTAATTTATTCTAAGGGCTATATTGAATAACTTCACAAAATGAAATCTGGTCTAACTTGCTTTACTGTGTTTCTGGCTCACCTGCTCTACCTCTCAGCCAAAATTCCTTTATTTTTCTCTATATGGAAACTTCTCATACCATTAATAGTTAAGCAAACATTAAGGATTACCTACAATATTCTGTAAGACTTTAAGAAAGATACAGATCACATTCCTTGTCTTCACCCATTCGTTTCAAAGGTGGGGGTTTAAAAATGCAGAGCTCAGAAGAAGAAGCTTGATAGTTTAAGAAACCATTCAAAAAAGAGCTATCAAATCTGAGTCAAAATAAGGCAAATTTAGCAGTTTGGGCTGAGATTTTGTTTTTATTTCAAATCAAACCTAGTTCATAAACTCCCAATAAATAAATCCAGCTGTCATGCCATTCTAATCTCACTGCCCACTGATAATGAAAAGAGAAGCATCTTCTTGGGCAGAGCAGGTGTTAGAAAAAAAAGGAGCCAGTCTGAGCGCTGGGTCCAGAACGTGGTTGTGTCCCTGCTGGGTTAAGTTACGAAGAAATCCAAATCATTCAGTATGTGGGTGAAAGGAGGGAGAGGCCCATGCCTTTCTTTCTCCTTAGGCTCCTCATGAGACTGAAACTGCCCCTCCTCTTTGAATATGGTTATCAACAAATCCATCTCAGAACAGCAACTAAGGGATATTCATGACGACAGCAGCTGCAAAGTTGTTAAAAATATACAAAATTTCATTGTGTGGGTGGAAAGATTGCCCCTGCCGAACAGAAACAGAATTCCTAGCACCCTGATGTTTTTGGCTACAGCTTGCTATATTTTTACACATGGGCTAGAAACCCCAATCCAAGTTGTGGTTGTTGTCCTAAAACTTTTTAAATAAAATGTTTAAAAATAAAAGTCTGAGGCCACATTTTTTTTCCCCTCTTGAACAAGGCTCTCATGTTCAGAAATGAGACAAGAGAAATGATTTTTCCACCTGCTATCAATACACCAGGCCAAGCTGCCTGGGGTAGCTAAAAAAAAGCATTCCACAACTCCACATGGATTTCAGTGGATTGCTTAGCAGAGCCAAGATTTGCAGCTTTCAGCTGCTCCTGTGGGTTTGTGAGGCAAAGTGCATAGAAAATGTCATGCCAACCGTTCCTTCAGAGCAGATGGGGAGAGGCATATTTACTAATCATCACAAAACCTGTTATATATGTTTAAGTCTTTTTTATAAAAACAATTTTCCTTCCAGCCATTTATTGTACATCTTCTAAACTGAACCTCTGCTCAGCAGTATGTGACTACAAAATCAGGGTTTTACTTTCTCTCCAGGATCCAGTTGGACAATGAATGACAATGACCACAACATGCTCCCAACTCTTACTCTGACTTCTAGCAGTCTTTCTGACAGCTAAAATTTCCTAATACTTTATGGTTCTGTATTTCTGAAAGTAAAGCTAATTACAACTGATGCAGAACCTGATATCTAAAAGTGGAAATTGTTTTGTTTAGCCTAGCTTATTTTTCCGTAGTGACATAGGCTACCTATAGAAATGCACTCAAACCAAACCAAGCGATGTGTCATGTGTAATTATCATTACTCAAAGCTGTACTTTGCTTTCTAGCCATATATCCATATCTGTAACCTAACCTTGAAAAATATGTCAGTCCCTTGTCCTCTCCAAAAGCCTCTGAAAGCACCTGAAGAAATCTTAAAATAAGCATCTTAAGACTCAAATCATATTTTCTACCATTGAAGGCAATGTGTGTACTTGATAGTCATTTTCCCTTCCCTAGCCAAAGGTAATGACTGTGAGGTTTCTTGTGCATGCAGTGAAGAAACAGCAAATAGCTATGCATCCTCTCAAAATCACTGCTGCACTCCACAATTTTCCCCTCCATCATAAAGCTAATACACTTAGCTTTATGATAAAGCTAAATGACTTAGAATATCAAACACACAAAGGCAGCCCAGTTCTATGGTGGCACAGCTGCCAGGCTGTTGGCTGCAGGAGGCAGTGCTGCAGAATGAACGAGCACTGTGGAACCTGTCCTCGTGGGCTCTCCTTGCACATTATTCAGTCAAGGCTGGGGTTTTTACCTAGCAAACCCCTAGTATCCCTGTTGCATTTTAATCTTCCACTGAAATCACTGAAAGGGCTTGAGATAGCAACAGACTCCATTCCCTGTGGTTCAACCTGAGATTCCACTCCTGGCAAAGGCTCCTTGCTGCTACATTATTATAATCCTTAATAATTACTAATAGCAATGTTAGTAGCACATTGAAGGTATTCCATTTTATATTCTGCAGTATATGCTCCACTGATCCTTTCTGCATTTCTCTAATTCCTCTGTTTGTCTCTAGTTTGAGGAAATTTTCTACTGAATGAATTTATAACCATTACATCTTAGTCTTTTATAAACTGGATTGTATGCCTTCTATTTCAATCACTTGTATTTTCATTCATTTCTTGCATTATCTGCAGTGTGTTCAATTTGAACAGCAAAACTTCTTGGTGCTTCTGAAAGGTTCATTTTAAAGCAGTAAATAAAAATAGCTTAAGACACCATCTTGTGTCCTCAAGAAACAGTATCATTTGTTTACAGTTAAGAATCATGACAGCAGCTGCTTGCAGGATCACACTGATATATGCCATGGTATCATAAGAATGTTTCCTCTACTTGTATTACAGATACATTAGAGCTATCAGTCAGAATGAAAATGTCTGCATGAAAACTCTGATGAATGAAATAGGCACTTAAGCCTTGACACCTAAAATAGTGAGAGAAACTGTAATAGAAGCCCTCAGAGAAATGATACATTTCTTTTGAAAAAAAAAAAAAGACCATAAAAAGCCGGAAGACAATTTGCCCCAAGAGCAGCAGAACTGCAAAAGCATGGTTTCCTGTAGATTTGTAACCTTTATCCCAATCTCTCTCCTGCTGCTTACCTTATTATGATGATTACAGCTCCTTCTGTCTTCCCTTGAACCCTCCACTGGGGAAGAGACAGCATGAGCTGTGGCCTGTAACCAACTGCATCTGCACTGATTTGCCATGGAGTTATTCTTAAACAGACAGTGAGAGCTCTTTTCTTCCCTCTGTTAATGTTCTCAAAACTTCTAGGATAGCAATTGTCTCTAGGATTTTCCTATCCTTTTTGAAATTATTCTGTAAGCTAAAAAAATGTTAGGCAAGGAGTAGGCTCAGGAGATAGACATTCTGCTTGCATAAGGTCTTTAGGAAGCCAGTCTAAGAAATGTTACTTTTCTCTTTGCAAGACATCTGTCAAACTGGAAGGGTCAGGAGTTAAACTTTACAAAAATCATTTCCAGTAGTCACCTTGGATTTAGCTAGTCTATTTTGAACAGTACAGAAACAAATACTCCTAATTAATCTTATTCATATAAGCAGAGACAGAAAGTAATAGAACTTCAACAGGAATCTTACAGAAATGTCAATCTATTGTTTGAGTTTGATATCACAGGGTAAAATGAAATTAAATAACATAGCCAGTGTCACTAGTAGAGCTGAAGGCTCCCTACCTTCCACCAAAAAAGTGAGAGTGATTCAGCTTCTTGTGATTTTCCAGCAAGAGCAAAGGGCTTGCACTAGATGGACTGGTGGTAGAGCCAAGCATAATACATAAGGATTAGTTTAAAGGATGTGGCACATTTTGCTCATCTGAAACAGCTTGATATTCATCACTTCTGCATCCAGCATGAACTTCACTTCTGTTGTCAGATCAGTGTCATGCTCTAAAGCAAAAGACATCTATTTTAAGTCAGTCATGGCCCAGAAGAAGGCAAGGTTGTGCACCGACTTCTGAAAAGTAGCTTATACCATGTAAAGTTGAGGTACAAATCTTGTATGAGCTCCACTTCACTATCTTTCTTGCCTCAAAAGACAGAACAAATTTATTTAAGTTACAAAATTTGTTCAAAGGTAGTAGGCAGTGATCTGGTACATGTAAGTAACTTAACATATTCAGGCTCAAAAGTAATTCTAGGAGCAGATCACCATACAGAATGAAGTGACTTATGGAAACAAGAGCTGAAGGAGATGGAATCCAAAGGGTTACTAATGAAAGACAAGCTTAAACTAGGGAAGTATAAGACTTTGAAGAATGAGGAGAAGGCAGAAACTGGAGGAAGAAACTGAAGTAGTAGAGAAGCATGAAGAGCAGTCTAAAAGATTTCTTGAAGATTACTTTAGTACCAAGGACCTGGAGATAGAAAGAAGTGCAAATCTTATCATGTATCATGTAATTTATAACACAGTAGACTGAGTCTTGGATAAAGAGATATCATAAATTGTGGGACATTAATATTGATCATGGTTTGCATCACAAGATTTCATATTGTTATTATATTGTTATATATCAAATATCACATTGTTATGCCTCTGTACATATGAATATAGGTAAGGATAATTCTTAAAAGAGTAAATACTGATACTGCCCCGAGTAAAACTTTGTTAACCTAAATAGATGACCTTTGCAAGATGTACAGGCCATGAATACAAAAGCTACACTTTGCCAATGTGTCATCTCAGCTTCCAGCACTCTGCACTTTAAAGATGTCCTGAACCAGAGGTTAGATTGAGATGATTGTATTCAAAGACTCAAGCAACTCTGCTTTCACAAATCTGTCAAATTAAGGGTTTTTTCACTTAGGGCATAAAAATGCGTCTTAGCAAAAACAGTTCTAAAATTTCACTGAAAAATGTACAATTACTTAATGTAACCTAATTTTACATATGTTGCTTTTGAGGTGAAGTCAATATTAATAAGCAATAAACTTAAAGAAATAATATTTTTAAACCATTTTCCTCTTAATATGCTCTGTTAGTGTTTCCTTTACTGTTGCACCTACTATTCTAAGGTTCTTGCTGACTGAACTGGGGGAACATTTCCATTTTCCATAGCTATTACAGCTTGCAGAAATATACTTCAAGAATACTTTTTTTTCACAGAATCACAAACTGGGTCAAGTTGGAAGAGACCACAGTGGATCATCTGGTCCATCATCATCCTCCCTGCTCAAGCAGGGTCATCCTGCTTGATGAGCACATGGCATGGGATTATTTCCAGATGGTTCTTGAATATTTACAGTGAAGGAAACCCCACAACTTCTCTGTGCAACTGCTTCCAGTGCTCAGTCAAACATACAGAGTAGTTTTTTTCTTACTATTCATGCAAAACTTTATGCCCATTTCCTCTTGTCCTGTTGCTTGGTACCACCAAGAAGAGCCTGGCACAATCCTCTTGGAAGCTCCCTTCAGATACTCATTGATGAGGTCCCCTCTCAGCTGCCTTTTGTCTTGGCTGAACAGGCCCAGCTCCCTCAGCCTTTCTTCATAAGAGAGATGCTCCAGTCCCCTCATCATCTTCAGAGTCCTCCACTGGACCAGCTCCAGCAGCTCCCTGTCTCTCTTGTCCTGAGGAGCCCAGAACTGGACACAGCACTCCAGGTCAGGCCTCACAGGGCTGAGCAGAGGAGAAGGATCACCTCACTCAACCTGCTGGCCATGCTCTTCCTAAGGCAGCAAATCTAATCATTGGCCTTCATGGCCACCAGGACACACTGCTGGCTCAGGGACAGTTTGGTGTCCACCAGGACACCCAGGTCCTTCTCCACAGAGCTGTTTTTCAGCCCCCAACCAGTAGTGGTGCAGGATATCTGCAGGTCTCTGCACGTGCTTCTGTTCAATTTCAGACAGCTCTCTGCCCATCTCTCCAGCCTGTGCAGGTCCTTCTGCAGGACTGCTCTGGGGTACCAGCCACTCCTCCCAGCTTGGTGCCACCAGTGAACTTGCAGAGGAGGCATCTCCCCTCCATCCAAGGCATTGATGAATAAGGTAAATAAGGACTGTGTCATGACAGTTTGCATTTTACTGTTTAAATAAAAGGGGTTTATTTTAGGTCTAAAGAAAACTGCAGTCAAATGTTTTAAAATGTTTTATATAAACAATCTGGAAAAATGTTTATTAAAAAGAAGAAAATATTTTCACGTATTTATAATATTGCATTTTACATCTAGAAATCAGCTGCGGGAATTTAAAAATAAGAACAGCACAATAACATAGAAGTCAAATAGTTGTTGGGAGCATAATCTCCTGAGTGCATTGAATTCTTGGCTATAATGAAGAGAAAGAAAACCAGCAACTTCTTAAGGGATGCCCAAGAGACAGTCACAACAATAAAACTAGATGGAGGGCAGAATTTGAGAGTCATTTGCTTTGGAAAGGAAATTCAAGCATTGTGAATGGAAGGGGTCAATCAAGGATATGGTGACTGTAAAGCGCTATATCTAATCCAAAGACTTCACCCCAGTTACAGCAAATTCCAGTAAAATGCCCAGGTATGAAACAGTGAAGAATAAATAGAAAGCAATAACCAATGTTTTATGACTGAGCTCACTGGACTCCATACTAGAACCTCCTTTTATTTTTTGACAACACACTAAGCCATAAAAAGGATGAGTTTTTGCCTTCCTCAAATAAAAGCACTGGTGGAACTGAGCTGCATTAATGACATCTTCATCTGACAACCCCAGAAGTCTACACAAGAGCAACAAAAAAATTACTGAAGAATTTTTATTTTTAATTTTCAAAACCAGGCTAATATGAGAACAAAAATCCAAATAATGAGTTTTCTAGGTGTATTTAATTATTTATACTTATCCTGGTAATTTTTTGGCACCAACAGGTAGACTGTTGGAATCTTGCAGCCTATACTACCAAGATGGTTATCTATACATTGTCATTCAGTGTCACAGAGGGCATACTAGGAATGTGCTTCTGCTAACATTTAGATGGCTCAGTCCCCAGCAGACCTTAGTTATGCCACTTTACATAAATGAGCATAAGCAGATATGACAATAAAACTCCTGCTTTACCGGCTGCTAAGGAAAAATCTATTGTTAGGCAAAAGACTGTATCATAAGGCAGCATAAATCCATCTGTGTTGTTCTATTTATGTGGTACAAATGCAAAAGGAGCATGGCACATCATCAGGCTTCATGTCATTTACTGTGGGAAGAGCTGCACCCCATCCAAACTAAAAGAAGCCTGAAAGCTTCACCATCAGCATATGAGAAATACAGACCCTCAGCACAGATGTTGTATAAAAATGAAAGCAGGCTTGAAGGGTGATGAAATGGTGAGCAAATGTACTTTTTTCACCTCCTGAAATGCTATTTTATTTTCAAGAAAGATGTTAGTAAAAATTCTAACTTTTGTCACTTCTTATTCAATCAACATCAGCCTCACAGCTACTGAAAAAGGTCACAGTAATTCTAGGGCCACCATTTTTTTATAACTGGCCATTCATAATAAAAAGTCACTCAAACAGACTCTATTTCATATACCTACTAGATAACTTTCTCCTTCTGATAGAGATCATAGAAGGCTCACATTCTTGGTACATGTCTGTATCTTCTCTAGGAAAAGTAAATAGATTGTCAGAAACAAAATGGAGCATAGATAAAGTATCATAGCCCATACAGTTTACTGCAAACCAAATTTAGAACTCCAGGGTTTTCCCCTCTCAATGTGTTAAATACTAAGAGCAGAGAATGCTTAGCTAATCTGTTCTTCCAAACTAGTATGTCAAAACTGTCAGAAGTGATACAGGAACAAGGATTTGTATCCTCCTGATTTAGATGTTCCAAAGTCTGACCTTTTTATGCCCCCCTCTTGAAGTCACACACATACCCCTAGTTCCCTCTTCTCTCCTACATTAAGCTTCTGGCCTATCTCCAGAGCAGAGACTGCAGAGTAAGGAGGAATGATCTCCTTCAAGTGAACTCTTTTATGTGGGCTGAATTTAATGCACACAGTGGATAGCCTTTCTAGTGCAGGATAGTTCTGGGATATGAATCAACCCTTCCCCAGGCACAGGGAAGAATAAAGGATAGGAATGCAGCCAATGAGGAAATACTCTTTTTTTCTAACCCACTTTTTCAATGGAAAAATGTTGATTGTTTTTAAATTTCTTGGTGCCCTGTCTGACAAATTCCAGGTTTCACTTAAAAAAGTGAAAAGCAAAAATTGAAATAGATGGGAACACTTAAAATGCTCTAAAAGTGCTAATTACTCTGAATGATGGAACAATATTAAGAGAAAAAGAAAAAAGTAAAGTAATAGTTCTATAGGAAGTGAAAAATTAAATTCCAAAATAAAGAGGAATGAAAATACTTTCAGTCTTATTTGCAATGCTTTTCCTTCCATTTGCTGTAAATTTTCTTGTGCATGCTTAAAAAAGCAACAAGTAAATCATGGTACTCAAAGTGCACCAATACAGTTGGTAATTGCATTGATACAGTAAATCAGAGTGTAACAGTATCTTTGTTTAATCAACACAGTACTTTTGAGCACTTCAAATATGGCAAACTATTTGAAAACTGTAAGTTATATGGACAAGTTATTTCATTGATATCATGTAACACAGGAATTCCAGACTTTCTATGTCCCTTCATGCAGAAAATGAAGGATTTAAACCCATCAGATTATGAATTTCAGCATATTATATCTACCACTTTGCAAAAGCTGAGCTTCAAGGCTGTTTTTAACTGCAGATCCAGATTTCAACTCTCATTCTTCAGTTTCACATCATTTTGACTGCAGCCACATACAATCAGTGTTCATATACACATACCAACAAGTCATTCAAAACAGAATAGAAATAATTTTGCTTCTCACTTTTCAAGCTGCTCTGCAATGGGAAAGAAGTTTTCTTTTTAGCAGCAGCCAGGCTGCTCCATGAGTGCAGTATAGTTCCAGCCCACCACACAGCCTCATGAGGCATTCTATGTTCTACCCCAGAAACTCACAAACTGAGCCATCAATGCAGCTTTGCAGCCACAGGCAAGCAGCGTATCTCTTTTCCTTGATGATTCCTGATGAATCTAATGTCTGTAAGCAGTAGTGAGGCCCCTATCCAACCTCAACCCCTTCATTTGTTAATGAGGCGTTCAATTCCTATGACACAGTTTGCTAGAGTTTTGTCATTGATACCTTACTGCAGATCAAAGAAAATTCCCACAGCACTTAGTCAAATGCTTTTACAAGTAAAGGTTTTTGCAGTTTTACCTGGTCCAGAGTGCATGTTGACAAGCACAAAGGAAGAGCAGTCTCTGTGTAATACTTTTGATGAACACTGTACACACACTGCTTGACAGATGATTTCATTTTCTGTGCTAGAAGCAAATTAAATCTTGTCCATGAGTTCTCACTAATAAGAGATCATCTCTTATTGTTAATGAGATGAGCATGTATTCCCTCACTGTCATCATTTCCTCAGCACAATACAGGGCTATTAGGGGTCCTTGCATGGCATTCAATGTTCAGACATCAGATGTCTCTGGGCACTTTACCTAGAGAGAAAATATCACATTAAAAGATCAGAGTGCTAAGTACTGGGAACAATTTAAGTGCAAATGTCATATCTAATAGTTCTTAAACAATCATTTTGAGCTTTTAAAAATGCAGCAAGATACATATCCTACTATTCTGTTTTGGCTCTGACACTGCATAAGCAAGGTCATTTCAGGTGATCTATATATAGAGAAAGATCTTAGTCTCTTGAATACTATACTGAGAAAACCCTGCATAATTGACTGCTACAGGGAGTGGATCCAGCTCATTATTTGAATTACACATCCATCTGTTTCAGTCAGGATGGTTTACAAAGAGCTTGCAAGAGCTAGCTGAAATTATCAAATAGCACATAGGATAATCTTAAACTATAGAAGAAGTTTAATATGCACTTACTTTTGTGAATCAGCAATTTTAAAGGAGAGGGAAAAAAAAAGTTTATTCCGTAATCCAGGGATTTTAAGGAGCTTATACCATCCTCTTTTTGTCCCTGGACTATCCATTATCCTGAGCCAGGATTTTATGTATTCCTTGCCCCTTTGCTTTCTAATTAATTTACTGTATTCAGTTTAGCTTGTCAAGTCAATTTTTAAATATTAAAACGGCGTTTTTAGATCATAACTTACATAAAATATATTACAAAGATACATCTTTTGATCATGCATTTCTCTAAAATATTATTGAAAAGAATAATGAAAACATTTGCTATAGACTCGTGTTAAATTTTATCAGCATTCAATTTCTTCATGTTTTGGGTACTAAGAGATTAGGGAGATTCCGACTGTGTGATTTTATGCAATCTATTAATATGGCTCACATATAGATATATCTGTTTACTGTCTTCTTTTCCTTGCTCTTTGAATTAGGTGCTCTAAACTGAGGCCCCCACTGTGCCTGATGCTGAGGTTCAATCCATTGTGCCTTGCTTTTACAAAATCACAGCCCTATTTTCATAGTCTTGACTTGTTTGTGATCTCAACGAGGATCATCAGAGCAATTTACTTTTTGCTTTATTTTTTATTGTGTACATATCATGTTTCAAACCTCTAATTCCCTTAAGCTCCAGATCCCTATAAATAGCTTGCTTTTATGATTTTTAGTCTAGATGCTAAATTCAGAATGTTGAAAGGTGTATTGCTTTGAAAACTTACATTTTACAGTCTGGGAAAGTGCTTCTACTTCTACACTTAAGTCCTGTCATAGAAAGAATAACTGGAATAAAAGGAAAGTTGGGTAAATATTTTCAGATAAGTTTTTAGAATTATAGGAGGAAAGTTGATAAAGCCAGAATAGTCCATATACTCTTCCTGTATCTTCAGTTTAAACAGATCTTATTTTTAACCTTATAAGGTTATTCTTCATATGTGAGACTATTAATTGCTTATTAGTTAAGTTGTTCTTCCAGTTCTGCTTCTGCTATAACCTTTTGCTTATGTTTGCTGTGGTGTTTAGTTTGAGTACAATGTGGTAGAATTCATCCTCCAATCCAAGTCATTAGAAAATGTGTCTTAAAACAGACCAAGAGGATACCTCTCCTAAACCTGTACCTCTGCACTTGGCCTTGCTATTTTTATTACAAAAAAGCGGAATTTCCGCAGACCTACTTCAGGCCACTCTTACTTGGGGATACTTTTTCATCTTTTAGATAATAGATGAGGTGGGAATTACCCAGTAAATATGCACTTGTGTCATCTATTATTAAAGTTCACAGACACACCAGTTTACTTCTCTCCAGAAGAATAGATTGAGATAACATGAATTTCTCTTTTTTTAACCACAGAAAATATGTCAACCTTAACCTACCAAATATGCCTGTCTTACCTTCATTCTTTGGCCTGCTAGGAGCACGTTAGCTCAATAATTAAGTATAGCAACCTTGTTATTCACACAGAGATGAAGTGCAAGGACATACATTTACCACTCCCATAGTATTTTTGTCCAGTTAACAATAAAACACAGATGTTATAAATACTGGTCAACAGTTTCAAAATTGCAATGAACAAGTTACAACACTTAACATTTCCACCCCACATAGATATTTTCCCAATAGAAAGGTGCATATTTTTCAGATGGGGCTACCATTACCTCTTTGACTGCCCTCCTTCAATCACATGTTGTAATCACATGTTGTCATCAGACCAGGTCTCTGACGCACCTGCAAGGTCACAAGTCTTCTCCACAGTTCAGCAGGGACAGGACAACTTGCAATGTCAGGTGAGCTGGCGTTCTTCAAATGGGAGCAGAAACAGAAGCGCATTTGAGGGGTGCAAGGCATCAACAATCCACTCTGCCCAGGCTCAGATTATTGCTTCTGAGGGTCAAGATAGAAAGATGAACCCTGAAGAGGGGTCAGACTGCCTCTCTCTGTTTCCCATTTAGTTTTTAATGACTGTTGAGAGAGCAAAATTACTCAGTCTACAGACCTGCCCATGCCTTCATTCACCCATTTCTTTCTTTTGCCAGTTATTTATATAACTTGCTTGAATAGGCAATGTCTTAAGTCTTTGAAATGGCCCACAGACAACCAACACTTGTCATTCAGCAAGTCAGTGTTCTGGCCCATGAGCCCACCTGCACCCAAGAAGCTGCCAGGTTAGACTAAGCACAAGTCTTTTCTCAGCAGAATGGCAGGTTTTCAGACTGGCAGTGGACTGCAGCTGACAATGCCTACTCTTCCAGCTGTGGGGAAGGACAGAAAACGCCCACGTGAATCCCGCTTCTTCTATGTTAAACTGAGACCAAAATATAAATAACTGCACTCAGCAGAACCAGGCTTCAGATGCATCAGCCTTGTTTTTAATCATTAAAATGTCATAACTGTTGCAGACTATTCTGTATAGTGGATTTGGGAAAATGTAAAAGGATTGGAGGTGTTCACACGGTGTTTATCGATACTCATTTTTTTCCTATCATTATAAAGGAAAACTGCTGCTTCATGTAGAGTCTGAATCAGAAAAACATTTCTGAGTGCAGAGTTTCTTTCTATATTGATTAGGTTCTGTACTGAGCTAAACTGTTCTGATTCACTTATAAATAGCACATTATTTAGTGCTAATGTCAGATGGTCATTCTTAGAAATACAGATATTATACAATATCTGAGAGAGATGTTGCCACAGAATTTCTCAGGAAGTGTCATTCCCTGAGAATGCAATGAAAAGGGAAGAACACTCTGATACATAGTTCTGTTTCTCTTCAAACATCATTTCAGGCACTGGTGATAAAGAAAAAAATTAACTATTCTGAGAAATGGATACCTAAAGACAAGATGGTTTTCAAGGTTTTAGTTTTCAGATTGAACATAGGGGAAAAAAGTTTTTGCAAAGAAGCAATTCCTCTAAATGTAGTATTACTGAAAAAATCCATTGAACAAAATTGAAAAATTAAACACTGTAGACTTTAGCTCCTACTAAGCTTAATAAAGCTGGACAAATAAATGTTCAAAATCATAGGCTGCAGCATGAAAGAGCATTTAACCATACCCTTTTAGGAAAATATTTAGACTCAGTCTGTCATTTAAGTATTTGATCAGTTTAAGGTATGGCATACTTTGATGATTTTCCTTCAAAATTTTAACATTTTATTTTCATTACCTCAGTCATTTTTCGTTGGAACACCTGAGACGCTTTAATAACAGAACACAAGACATCTGAACGGTGTTTGGAATACGTCTAACACCAGTTGCATGAAAAGGTTCCACTGGCTCCTCCAGGCTGTTCAGCATGGCAGCAGAACTACTGCTGCCTTTTGTCCCTGAAGCCTAGGATTAAGGCCCCTCACCTCTTCATTTGAAATGGGGAGTGAAATTCAATCCACATGGAAGTCAGCCTGCTCATTCCTCTCACACTTCTGGCTATTTAGGCTGCCAACCCAATAACACAGCTCAAATACAATGCAAGAAACTATTTTTTTCTAAATTCTTTATTCAAAAGAAAATCTTTAACCAATTTAACAGAAGAAAAAAAGGAGCATACATATTTCAGACTGCTTTATAGGTATGCAAAATGTCAGCTCATAAGGTCACACAGTTGCATATGATTCAATATGCCATAGAATTTTTATATATCAGGACCTTTAAAGCAGACACTCAATATTCCATGGAATTAATCAGTTTGGAAATAAAATATTCACAACACTCTGAAATGAAAGTGAAGAGACACTTGAAGTTCAAGGGGAAGACTACCCTTTTTAAAAGCCCCGAGTAGCCGAAAAACTAAGCTTAAAGCCACTACAGTATTTCATACTCCTGCACTGTGCCCTGTGAACACAGCCTCTCAGTAATTCAAATGGGACTGTATGTATCCATATAGTTCCACAAGAAATCTCTATTAAGTTACTGACTTCTGAACTTATTCAGGTCCTGTGTTTGACTGGAACAACGTCTTCAGTATCAACCCTACTGAAAAAGAAAAGATACCCTGGGTTGTTGGAGTTCTCTAACAGCTCCCTTAGGAAATAATACAAAAGTATTTATTATTTATATACAAGCCAGTATGTCAACACATTTTTAGATAACTCTCTGTACATTTTTCTGTTTAGCAATGGAAACTACAGAATAAATTATATATGACAATTGTGGTTATTCTAAGATACTTGGTATTGCACAACTGACAATCTGCAAATTAGATGTAAAATGCTGCATTGAATTGATATTTCTTGGTATGCTGTTTATGTTCCTAACTATTTTGTGCCACTATCTGTATAAAATTCAGATTAAATCTACTCCACATAACCTTCTGTAGTCTGATAATATCTGTCCACTTTGTGCACTTTCAGATGTCCTGAGGTGGTATGCCAGATGTTGGGAAGGTTGTATTTTACTTCAAAACCCGCAGGTATAGAGCAAACATATTTTGCTTTGCATACCATCTGGTACCCGTTTTTTACCAGAGAACAGAGTGTGTTTAATGATTAAGTCAAATCCTGTAGTAGTTAAATCAGATTAATTCATACAGATATATTGATTTTTCTCCCTCTCAAAGTAATCTGGTTACTTTATGTGGTAGCAAATGAAGTGACTGGACCAAATTCTTCTCTTAGATACACATACATAACCAATGGGAAGTCAGTAGGTTTGCACAAATGTAAATGCTCACAGGATGATCAGATATGAACAATAACTATGTTTAATAAAAGTATCTTACATACATGGCAAAGCACTGTCTTCTTTCTATTTTGATCCTCATTATTTAATTAGTAAATCAAAATTAACTTAATATTAGTTTTAAAGATATGCATCAGTGTTCCTCAACTTATTTTTTCCTGCAATATGGGTCTAATAACATTTATTTTCTGATGTTGGTCAGAATTTCAATAATGAAACTTTTATCTAGTTCTCTGGCAGTTTCAATAAACAAATATATTTTTAAAGAACAAATAATTTCTAGAACTGTTGCATCATAACCCGTTCCATCCCTTCTTCCCTGCTCTCTGCCCTCTTGTATTGCAATTAATGATGGAATAAAATGGGTAATTATATATGTAGGGTTTTTTTTTTTGTTAAAAGACTTATCAAGCACATTCACTGATTTTTTTTTTTAGTACAGAGATTTGTTACAGAGAGATGTTTACCTCTCAGCTCAAGAAGTAATATTTCCACAGGATTCTTTTCCTCATCTGGCCTGAGATGCTCATGTCACAGAGGTGTTAATCACTATGAATTAGTTTGCAGCTTTCATCACATTTTATTGAAGTAGCAGTAGATTCAATGCATTCTGTGGTTGCTTTATAAGCAAGCCCACCTCATTAGAAAAGCCTGTCAAGTTCTCATACCATTCATGTTCCTTTCCCAAGCAGACAATTAGTTGCTAAAAAAAAAAAAAGAAATTTCACAGTTTGAAGGACCTGACCTGAGCAGCAGTATTAAATGGCATATAGTGGCTGGGCAACCACAACAGAGGTAAGAATGGCACAGTGAACAAATCAGGGTGATTACACAGAAATACAATTGTTATGGTTACCAAATATTACTGGAAGATGTTCTACTAGGACAGCAGTCTGTTGTGAATTTGCACATTTGTTTCACACAGACAAGCCAGAAATATTTGCTTCATGGGAAGGGAGTGCAAATGTAGCAGCACTGATCATACACCTGTCTTTGTGTGCAATAGCCACTAAATTACCACAAAAAAGTAACAAACAGCGATGAGTGTTTTACATTGTTTTTGCTAAGTCTCAAGCAGTAATAGCAAAGCTGGTCATTGAAATTCACTTTGCAGGAAGGCACTGTTCAATAGTCTTAGTTAAGTGGAAGAATAAATTAGAAAAGATTAGGTACAAAGTTTTAATTTTCAAAGGCGCATTGCTAAATTAAGCAAACTGGTCAAAGGAATTACATATGCTGAAGAGATTTTTTTACCAGTGAAAAAAAGGCTAAAATTTCTTTCAAGTAGATTTGGAAAAAGTACCTAGAATTTGCATCCCAAAAAAAACTTTTAAGGAAATATTCTCTATTCAATTGAGTGGTTACCTTGAAAAATGAAAACTGATTTCCACACTTATTTAATAACAAATTTTATTGCAGTTTTCTCACTAAATCAGTACAAATTTATACATGCTTTTTTTGTTTTCTTTTTTTTTTTTTTGTGAAAATCAATATAGCAAGTTTAAAATTAAAATCTTTTTCTCACTAAAATGAAAACATTTTTTTGGTGGTTAGGAAAAACAGGCCTGCAAAGCTGATAAATGGTAATCCATACAAATAATTTTGCAGAAGCTAGAAGGCTGCAATTAGATGCATATCTCACTTTTCCCCTTGACATCAAGTTCTCATCAGGTGTCACCACACTACATATGGAGAATATTTTTGGAATCCCCAGTTCTTTCACCTTCAAGATTTTTGCATAATGAGATTCACTTCTAGTCATCTGGTTTTGCTCAGAAAAGCTGATGAATTACCCTTTACTTTCTTATAGGCATCCTTGTGTTGGATTCAAATTATTAAAACAAATTAATGAATAGAAATTCTAAATGTTTCTTCTTGTCCAGAGTTTTAGATAGTGTCAGACCCCCTTGACATAAAACTGGCCTCCATCTGACTGAGTTCTTTGTCCTAAATCATAGCACCTTCAACAGCACCAAATGCTGGCTCCATGAGCAAGTGCCATGGTAAGTATGAAAAATTCCATCATGCATGAAAATGTTGCATGATTTTCTAGGAAATTATAATCTCCTACACAATCCAAAGTTTCTGCTAGTCTTTTAGGTGCTGATAGCAGGACTTCCAGGTGCTGTCAGATTTAGAACTGCTTGCAGCCCCTGACCTGACGTGAGCAGGCAATGCTCCACTGTGGCTAATCCTGCACTAGAAGTGCTGCCTGTCTTTCTGCCTTGCCCTTTCACTGATCTACAGCATTAATTCACTCCCAGATCTTGCTTTTTTTTTTTTTCCCAGGATATTTGTAGAGTCATAAGCACCTCTATAGGCACAACAGATGAAGCTGAAAGTGGAAAGAACTGCTCTTTCACTTTCCATTTTCTTTTTGTGCAGCACTATAAGACAAAGGCTGAGAGAAAGATGTATAAAGTCTATTTAACTACAGGTTCTTACCTTGAATAAAGTCAGATTATTAAAATTACTGTTATTTTTGTGATGTAACATGAAATACACTTTTCATGAAACTGGTGTTGAGGCCTCTTTTTTTATTATCATGGTTGCTTAATAAAAGGAAAAAAAAGATTTCACTTCACGATTTTCCCTTTTATAACACTGTAGTCATATTAAAATCTAAAGGTTCATGGAAAACCCACAGTTCACAAAGGATAGAGTCCCTAAATTCCTAATTCTGTTATATTCCACAGTGGAATAAAACAAAACCTGTGTTCATTTAAACTGTGCCCACTGAACCTTGGCAGGATTGCACTCAGCAGACATCAAGAGGGTGGTGTGGCAGGATGGCCAGGTCATCCCAGCATCTGAGCATATCCGTGCAGCTGCAGCATGGAAACACTCCCAGTGGGTGAGTGAGTGACAGCAAAGTGTAGAGGGACTAGATGGCTCACAGAGATGTATAGATTTCCTCAAAGAAGCCAGGTCTGGAGAATAACTAAACAAGTATAACTGCTGGATTCAACATGCGTGGTTGCACAAAATAACCCTTAAATAAAGGTGACTGGATTTTCTCTCACTGTGATAACAAGACGTTCTGCTGTGCCATGGGGCTGAGCCACTCACTTTTCTTAACAAGTGTTTCTGTCATTAGCTTTTAAAGTCACCTGAATGAAGCCAAAAGAAGCCCATGGCTAAGCAGCTGTCAAAGAACAGTGCACATGGAAGGCCTAGGATGTCTGTGCAACAAACAGGACTTTTTATAAAGCTTCCTTCTGCAAGGATTGAAAGGATAACTTAAACACAGATGGAGTCAATGCAACCTCAGATCTCTACTATGCACTCATGCACACACACACACACACACACACGCATATATGTGTCTATATAGATATATATATATATATTAATTTATTTATTTATTTATTTATTTATACTATTTTGGCACACATGTGAGTTTAACAGGGAACTAGCAAGTTGACCAAAAATGTGAACAGAATAAAAAAAATTTAAAAAGCTATCTTACTCATTGTGAGCTGTCATAAAATTCTACAGTTCATCCTGTAAATGTAAATCTGTAACACTTGCACAACGGAATAACCTGAAATATTTTTATGACATTGCGTAGCTGTAAAAACAATGCCAGATTTGGTTCTCTGTTGACACAGAAAATCACAAAATGTGATTTTCCACAGTCTAATCTAATCTCAGTGAGGTTATCCCCTCTGTACACAGGTGACAGGTGCCAAGACCACAATGGACAGCCTATACTGCAAATATTTCTGCATCTTTTTTTTTGTCATTTAGCTGTTTATGTTCCTGTATTTTCCATTTCTGCTGCACTTAGTGCAGTGCCTTTGCAAGAGGGCAGGCAGTGAGCTGCTGTCTCCCAGTGATCTCAGACCTGCCAACTGAAATAGAACATTGCAAAATTGTTCAAGGAGACGATGGCTGGGATTCTAACAGAACATTTATGGGAGACGTTTTATATGTTCTGAAATACTTTCTCCTGTGCCTGTCAACAGCTATCAAACTGAAAAATAGGGACAGAGTTAAAAGTGCAAGGGCTGAGATACAGTCTATCATTTGAACTAATCAGATTAATTAAATGAATGAACCAGAAAAAAAGTAACAAAACAGGTCTACCTGCTCCTTCATGTTTTTAGGAAAGTGTAACTCAAAAATACTCAAAATATTCCAGATTTTAAGTTTTTGCTATCTACTTTAAATAACACAGTTGTCAATGTGAATGAAATCATGGAAACTGCACTATAGATAAAAGAGTAAATTATTTTGCCTTTTAAATGAAAACTTTAAATGCAAATTACCTTAAATGCTCAGAAACCCTGCTGCCTCTACAGAAATCATGGCACTCTTCCTGTTGGTTTGGCCATAGAGCTCAATGTCTCAATCCAAAAAAGAAACTTAGTGCATGCCTTTGAAGGAGAGAAGCTGTTTTGTTAGCTGAGATTGGGATCTAAGAGTGTTGTCAGGTATGGGATCTAAGACTGCAGAAGAACCAGCCAAAATATTTTAAGTCACTGGCGCCAGGTCTCAGATCCTCTTCTGTGCAGGAGACTCCTCAGGACTAAATTCTTTAACAAGTATTAAGCCAACTTTCACTCATGTTATTGTGAAATTCTTCCACTTAGCTGAGGAAAGAACTAAAAAAAAAAGTAATTGACTCTCCTTGCAAAATAAGCAGAAAAAAAACCTTCCCTATTTGCACAGCTCAACTTCTTCTTTAAAAAGCTCACCATTATAGCTCATTCTCCTTCAGTGCTTTGAAAGCTGCTAGAGGACGTTGCACAGATATAGTTGCAACAAATTCAGTTTTTCTAGAATGCATTTCTGCTATAAGCTCTCAGAGAATCATAGGAAAGATCCTAAAACCTGCATTTGTACCTGAAAAAAGATTTTTATGTGATGACAGGTCATCTGCACACCCACAAAAGAAGATATAGAGATAACAGCAGGTGGGGAAACTCACAATTCACCCTTCCTGATTACTGCCACACTCAGCACAGGAGCTATCAGCCCATGAAATACTCATCACTACAAGACCAGAGAAGTGCAGAAGTACAAAAGCAAGGTACAAATTAAAGTTCCAAAGGAAGAATTACTCTGTCTAGGCTTCTCTCAGAGCTGCCCTAGTAGAAGCCTCACTGCCAGAGTCTGGATATTAAGCCCATCATTGTGAGTTATGACTACAGCATCATTTGATGGCTTTACCCTAGCTGAGGCAGGGGAGTATGCCTAAAGATATGGGACATGTCATGGGATGCAAGAGAAGTTCATTTCAAGATTTATTCTGGGATGCTTAAGGGACAAGCCAAAGGTGGGGAAAGGAAGCCATCTAGACAATTTTAGGAGGAACAAGTGTGAGGATAAGAAGAGACAAAGGGGCCAGTCAGGCAGAGTTTTCTCCTTGGTACGCTTCTCTGGCCAGAGCTGCACCTGACCAGCTCAGCCTGTCCTATCTTCTTTCAAAATTTTCTTCAGTGAGGGACTCTCTACTGAGTGTGTCTGTACCAGGGTCTGGGTGCCAGCAGCTGCAGTCAGAACAGAGTCAGGAATTCCATGTGCCTGTGTAGAAGCGACTGGAGAGAGTGGAGTGAAACACAGCGGCAGCTTCGGGCGTGTGT
>NC_031774.1:32780327-32893386 GCF_001522545.3 Parus major | reverse complement strand
TGTGTGTGTGTCTGTGTGAGTGCAGACTCTGCACCAGCAGCTGCAGTGAGGCTGCAGCCTCAGGGGCTCCTGGGTCCAGGTGACAGCAGCTGAGGAGACTGGGATCTAGTGACAAGTTGTACATGTGGATATGTATATATATGAATACATATATATACACACACACTTATATTTTCTCTGGGGTATCTCCATCCCACACAACAGATGGAAGTGGGATGAGCTCCATGTGAGTTCTCTGTGTCTGATCTGGTTAGCCAGGCACGTTTATGTGTGATGTTCCTGTGTGTGCACCCTGTACATGTGTATCCTGAGAATATGTGTTCAGTCTCACTACTGTTTGGACCTGGGGCATGAAGCTTACCCACTTCAGGACTTTCAGATTCAGCAAAGTATAAATTCATCACACAATATGTTAAATATTATTCAGTGACTATCTTAATTCTTTGCCCCAGTTCTTTAAACACTGTAAGTTAGTCTCTTCTGGCACTCATTTAATTATCGTCCTGATAAATTCTGTTTTAAAAAACAGTTCAAAGTATTTCTAGAGTGTACAGCCAACAATGTTTTTCTTCTTTGGAAGACTTTTACATTAGAAGATATTTAACTATTTAAGTATTTTCATCTTCTGTGCTGAACTGTCCTGGAGCTCTGAGTATGATGAGTATCAGAAGAAAGTTTTCTAAATTTTTTTTTTAAAAAAATAGTATAGGGACAATTGCATATTATGCTTATCAGAAGGAAAAAAGTAAGTTCAGGAGTTTTACCTGTAGTGGGAATTTTTTTGTAAATATAGTGGAACTTTTTACAAAATGTTAACCTTATCATCTTTCACTCTCCTCTCTAATTTGCATGTGACATTATGTTCTTTTCCAGAGAAGTCTAATGATTTCTAATTGGCATTGACAGGAGTATCCTCACATTTCCTTATGTAGAATTTAATTTCAAATATGTATTCATTCTGTAATGAGTCAGCATTTCTGGATGAATGTTCCAACATAAAGAATTTTGCTGTGTATACCTCTTAGCAACTGACAAATTACAGCTTAAGTTTTATTTTAAAACACCTGTGTTTAATAAACTTTTTTTTTTTTCACTATGGAGCTAATACATGAATTATCAAGGCTCGCCTTGGACTCTTGATAATTCAGCTGTCGTGCACAAGAGAAATGTGAGACATTGTTCTGAAGGATGGTGAAAGAATCCCTGGACAAGCGAGAATTAGCAACTGCCAGGGTCTTTCAGTTGCTGAGCCCATTACAGCCCCTGCAAAGGCACCAGCAGGCAGGAGAGACCAGCAAGCACAATCCCAGAGCTCAGCACAGCTGCTGGGTCCAGGGGACGGTCACATATGCGAGGTGACAGCCGCCTCTGAGAAGTGAGGATGGGGTGAAGGCAAGGACAAGCACAGCTTTCCTTCCCACTTCTCCTTAGCAGCAGAAAACTGGCAAAGCCAGCTCTTCCTGTTCTCTCTCCCTCCCTCCCCCGTGGTTTTGCTTATGCTGCTGAACAGGCTGGAGCCAGTTTTGTGTTCTTTAGTTCCTCTGAGGATATGAGCCACTGTCCTAGGATAAAATTTGAGAAAGCGTGGTTGCCTGAGTGAGAATTTTCCTCTTGGTAGATATTGTGTGAAGCAATGCTGTCTAAAGCAAATTATGGAGAGATAAGCTGTTTTAATAGTTAAGCAAGTCATACAGTACTTTCAAGACAGACAGAAAACCAGTGACAACCCAGGTATTAATTACAATTAAATATTTTCATACAGGATTGCAGCAGCCTTGCAGAAGCTCTCACAGCCCCTCAGCATCATTCATAGCCTAGCTGGGGACATTTCTAAGCAAAACTCCTGTTTGAATAGGACTGGTAGTCTCAACACAGTTCCATTTATACATTTTTGTTTCAGAAGCTCTCACATTTGCTAAAGAGACAGCATGGTCAAGGGCCTCCTGACCACAATATTGGCAGGATTCCTTTCTTTCTCCTTTTTTCAAAGCAGAAGGTCATTGTAACAAATATTCATAGGCTTTTCTGTACTGAAAGGAATCAAATATCCAATGCTGCAGAGTTCTTTGGCAGACTGTATAGCTACAAACTCTAATACTGCAAAGTGTAAGGTGCTATTCCAATGGTGCCACAGTTTCAATGTATCAAATTTGACACCTTTTCAATAAAATAGGCTAAATTTAGATAACCATATGCTCATGCTGACAAGCTAGCTTCTCCCTGATATGTGTTTTCATGAAAGAGTACAAGAGGGCTTCAAAGTTTAATTAGTCTAAAATTAGTTCAAAATATTGTATTAATTTACAGTAGAAAGGTCAAGTTGTTGAGCAAACAGCAGGAATGAATATTTTTTACTTAATGCACAAAGATTCAGCTGTAAAAATTCCATTAATGCTAATAGAAGTCATGCTGCCAAATTCAAAAATCATGCTATAAATATTTTATCTGTCTATGCTCTTACTGCAGTCTAATAAAACTTGTACGGTTAAAGCCTCTTCTCTCTTGCCTGCCTGCTAAGCAAAGTTGAAGAGCACACACATATGAACAAAGAAGTACCACTCTGCACTGGGACAGCCTCACCTTGAGTGCTATGTGCAGTTTTGGACAACACAATATACAAAAGACATGAAGTTGTTAGAGAATGTACCAGGAAAGGCCAGGAGGATAGGGAAGGCTCTGGAGGGGCAGCTGTATAAGGAGTGGCTGAGGTCACTTGTCCTCTTCAGCCTGAAGAAAAGGAGACTCAGGAGAGACATTGCAGTCACTTGTGGATGGCAGAGGAGGGGCAGAGCTGATTTCTGCTCTGGGGTGGCTGGGACAGGACTGAAGGAATGTCATGAAACTGAGGGGAGGTTTAGGTGGGACATCAGGAAAAGGTTCTTCACCCAGAGGGTGTTAGGGCACTGAACAGGCTCCCCAGGGCAGTGGTCACAGCACCAGCCTGACAGTGCTCAAGAAGAGTTTGGAAAATTCTCCCAGGCACAGGGTGTGACTGCATGATCTTTACAGGTCCCTTCCAACTCAGCATATTCTGTGATCCTATGAAGTATTTTATCAATAAAGATGTATTTATATTTTGCACTTCAACAGCTTAAGATGGGCGAGTGTCACAGTTGCATTTCAGTCTTTGCATCATTTTAAGGGATTTTTAAACAACTATTTGAGAAACTAAAAATACAATGATTTTTAAGAAAGTCTTCTTATTAGTAACTGATACAGTTTTTTTCTTAGTATGACTCCAATGTACAATGACAATGCATTCATTTATGTGTGATTAGGTCATAAAGACTGATTTAATTCTTTATATGTTATTTATATGATCAAAATCACTCTAAAGTTCACTTCTTTTTCAGTGGGTCTCATTGAGCTAATGATTGTGATTCTCTTGATTGTTCACGCTCTGCAGTCCTATTGGCTTAAACTAAGCTGAAATTTAAGCTATAGATCACACAGCTGAAGGAAGATAAAATTTTCAGTCTCCACTAACATAAAAATTACATGAATAAATGCAGGAGATACAATTTCTAAAAATGGAGCAATAATTAAAGTGATCCATTAAAGCCTTATGTTTTACCATTTTTTAACAAAACCCCTGTAATAATATTAATAAATAAATTTAATTAAATAATATAAATTCAATATAAATATAAATAAATTAAAATAGTAAAATAAATTAAACAGAATTGGATGCCTTGTACCTATATTTTTTTAAAATTCTATATTTTCTGTCTGAAAACAGAGAATAATTAGCTGAGAACTACATTACTTTAACATATGTGCAGAATCTGAGTTAATAATAATAAAATTAAAAAAGAAAACCAGAAAAATTACAGTTCTCTGCAGTGGTATGAGACACAATCCAAACAATAACCAGAATATTAAATTGAAGAGTTCATCAAGAAAATTTGCACCACACAGAATTTAAAAAAAATAAATAAACAAAAAAACAAACCTAAAGTTGTGAATTTAATGTAGACATGTTAATTTTTCTTCAAAATGTGCTTCCACCCTTTTTATAAAAGAGGAACTTCAATAGTTTCATGAGAGGGAAATATGAAGAATTTCTCTTTGGGAAATTGGTAAAAAACGTATAGTAGATGCAATAAATTATTTCCTTGGTCCTTCAAATTATGTGTCTGCTTGCATGTGAGAAAGTTGTGATAAAGACTTGAATGTGTTATCTCTCTATATATGTAAACTAAATATTGCTCAATTGCACTTGCTGATGGGCATTTAACAAGGTCAGATGTGGACTCCTCTCAGGGTTGTACATAGGTACATCTCTAGAGTTTCATATGTTCTTACACAAAGAACATTGCTAGAACAGGTTTTGTCTTCTTTTTTATAAAGGAGAAAATAAAGAAATTCCTATGGCCCTTGTCTTTCCTCAGAACCTCTGAATCCCTTGCACCTCAATATCACATGCAGTGCAAATGTGAAAATCCCTTCACTTGACTTGTTTTGGCCTTGCACTAACTCCATTCATAACGTGCTCATCACAAGTCACCCTTTAATGTGCAGCTTTGATTCTGGTAGCTCCATTAAATTCTGCTTGATACCCATGTCAAACACCACCTGTTTACTGATGGGCAAATTTTCTGATGGCAAAATGGTTTTCATTACAGAGCAGCAGTGCATTTCCAAAAAAAAACCCCTAAAGTTAGGCGAGAAACGGGGACATCCGTGCTCATGATGGCTTTGGACATTGTAATGCACTATTTAGGTTATTCAAAGTAAACCAGAAAATAGTTGGAAATAATTTCTATAAACATTTTTTTCCATAAAAGATAATGTAAGGAATCTTGCATATTTGCACATGAATATGCTTTAATCCCTAAACTGTTAATAAGTAGGGAAAAGTAAGTCCATATCACACCTACTTTTCTCAAATGCCCACAAATCCTTACTTTTTTTTGCCCCATTTGGCTGTTATACATTTCCTTAAAGTTATCTCTTCACAATATGTACTTCTAATATGTTAAAAAAAAATCTCTGCTCAGTGTAAATTAAAAAAAAAAAAAAGAAAAGAAGAAAGGTTTGACAGATAAAGCTTGTCACTGAAAAGAAAACCATCTCTTCCAAATGTAATGTTGCTTTGCTGGTTCAAATAATTTTCTACTTCAGCATTTCTCAAAAAAAACCCTCAAATTGTTAGCAGATTTAAAATATAAGATTAATTATTATCTTTCAAAAAATAGCTGATTTCAAACAATAATCTTTTAACCATTCTCTGAAAGAAAATTATGAAAACATCAACCATGATTTCATTGGAAAGTTCACAAAGTATTTCAAAAATGAAAGTTACACTAATTATGTGACATGAAATATATTTACAGGTAGATCATATGCTATTTTCAGTGAAAGAAACAAAAGTCAAGATTTGCTTAACCACTTTAGGGTGCATTAATTATTACCCAGGTACTGGTAACCCTTCTATGTCCTTTTTTGCCACATTACATGTCCAAAAAATAGGTGGATTAGTAGCAAATTACCTTACTTTCACATTCTTCTGAACACAAGAGCAATTCTCACTTTGAGGGGATATCAGAAAGTCATTTTATACGGTCTCCATAACCTAGAGGTTGGATTCATGCTGTACTCCAGGCACCACCAAGAAAAAGCTGATAGATTTTAATGCTGAGAAGACAAGCCTCTTAAAAGCTATCATGTCAAGAGACACCTGCTCAGCTAAACTCTCTAAAGCAATTGGTATAGCCCACAGCCCCAGAAGTCACAGGAAAAGGGTGATTGATGGGGGCTTTTGTTTGTCAAATATACAGTCAGGTCACTGCATCTAGTTCAGTTTCTAACTGCCTCTGGGTGTGTGATTTCTGTATCCATCTCTGAAATTCAATCTGTAACACACTAATTCAATAGAGGAAAAATCTTTTAACAATCTTGCAAATATTTAGCTTCATATATGCGTCTATATTTTAATTGATTTTTAATGCAGTGCCAGGAAATACTCCATATCTGCACTTATCTAATGGGCTGCTGACTCCTGATTGACTTCTTTGGTACATTTTAATAGACATAATATGAAGCACTTCCTAGCACAATTTTTCTTCATAAAGATACTATTAGAATTTTATTGAGAGGATGGTGCTGTTTGGGAGCTGATACTAGTAGCTGATACTAACTTAGTGTGTTTCCTGAAAGCTTACAATAAAATAGAATTTCTGGGAAGAATATTCCCAAATGACCAGGGATGGGTGTGCAATACAGAAATGCTGTAATCTCTCCTGTTAATCTCATGATATAAATGTGTTTCACCCAGCTGGGAACTGACTTGGTCTCACAGAAAATGAAGACTTGTCATTAAATTCATGCAGAACCAGACCAGACTCTAAGTACTGAAAACATATGCCTGTGTTCTACTCATATGACCCAATTTTTAATTCCCATTTCTATACTTACACACCCAACAAAAGCTTCTAACCTGGTTTGCTGAAAAAGCGAGGTGTAATGGTTATATTCAAGCTAAACAGAGCCAAAAGGATGCAGGTACAATGTCCACCCAATCCAACCTCTTGCCCTGAAAATTGTATTCTTTTACAAATGCAGGAAAAAAAATCTTCTTCACATTTAACATTTAGTTTATATCTTTTCCTATGGTTCTCCACATAGCAGCAGCTTTGTCCTACCCTATTAGGTATAATGCAAGAAAAGCACTGCACCTACTCTGAAGATTCTGAGTATTTCTGACTCCTTTAGTGTTAAACAAAGTAAAATCCATCTGACCACTTCTGTGATTCATTAATCCTTATATTTCTTCAAAGTCAGAGGTCTCTAAAACTAAACTCTTTATGGGACTAGTGAATTCAGCTTCCCCATGTAAAAATGCTAGATGAAAAAATGCAGCTAGTTTTCATTATGAAAAAGTCCTCTTTTAAAAAAAATAATTAATAGACTCATTGTGTTTTGTACATATCTGGTGAATTGGTTCATAACCCTTATGTAAATAGCTTTTTAAATTCACACAGGTGTGGAAAGCACAAGATCGAGTATATATAAAAATGAAATCGTGTAATTATTTTATGTAAATTTTAGAATTCCATGAAACTAACAGTTTATTAGATTCTATTGCAATTTTCCACAGGAGCTTAGTGAACATAGCATTTATGTTTGCACTTATCATGGCATTTAATGTTGTCCACCAGTGCAAAACAATGTAAACAATGAACAAAACAAACATCAACTCAATTTTCATTTTTAATGTCTGATCCTTACAGAGTTGTCAATGGTGAGACTAATTAATTTCACTGAGGCAGGAGCAAGACCTAAGTAGCCAGTAATGTGTCCTTCAGCTTCATGTTCACTCAGTTCTGTTCAGTTAACACACTTTTCCATTGCTGTGACAATTTTAAAGCATTTATTCTGTAAATGAATAGTCAGCTTTCATGCAAACAGTCCATTAGCATTAATCATATGATTCTCACATACATTGACAAAAAAAGTGTTTGCTATATTTCTCTTGTCCATGACAAATGGGTAGTTGGTAAGAAATGAAAAATAACAATTTAAAAGGAAGATTAGAATAACTGATCTCTTGAGACATTTCATCTCTCATCTGAAATATGAAAAGCCATATTCCAAGTACGGTGGATGATGTTTCTGTTGATCAAAATTTAAGTCTTTGCCTACTTTATCACTGATCCAGTTACATAAATCAGCATTTACATTTCCTGATATTCTTCTCTTTGGACAAATCTGAAGAATCCCAACTTACTGGAGTACAAATGTACAACTACATAAAAAATAATTAAATTAACTGAGTCATTTGCATTGACTAATATAAACAGATACTTTCTAAATATGACTTTAGAATTTTAAGGTATTAAAATCTTACCACTTTCAAGACATGCACCTTCACTAGAGTTTGACTGAAAACTGCTATGCAGCCACTGGAAAAAACTTGCATTAGGGCTTCTGCCTAACAGGAAATTATGCTGAACATGAACCAGAGCCCAGTGAAGTACGATTTTTGTATTTTCAACTTTAATTTGCATTGGATCAAGCGTTTTGCACACAATCTCTCATTTCTTCAACATTAAATGAGTGCTTATAACTGTCAAAGAATATTTTTCCTTTCAATATCTGCTCAAAATGAGATTTTGAAAACCATCCCAGGACTCTGCAAAATGAAAATCAGACTTGGATTTGTGTGTCAAATAATAATCTTCAGAAGCTTGTTATTTTGCAGATGGAGATTTTAGCTGCCATGTTGTCCTTCTAAAAATAACATGCAGTTATTTCCAGTGAGCATGCAGTCAACTAGCAATGTCAGTGTGCGTTTTTATCACCAAGAATTTGAGAAATCCATCTTTAGAGGTTTCTATAATCAAATCAGGAAAACTCTTAAATTTATACATAAGGAAAAATATTTTTAAAATCTTTAAAAACATGACACATCTCAAAGTCCTTTAATGCTTCACAGAGGAAGAAAAAAGACAACAGATGAAGGTGATAATGGATAGACTATCTAAGAATTAATCAACATTTTTTAAAGTGACAATGCTTGCAAACGACAAGAATGGAATGTTAAGGTATTTGTTGTAAGCCAAGAGGAAAAGATTTATATGCATCATCTCCAAGCCAATACATGATAAAATCCATTTTCAGGCTTGGCATAAAATACAATCAAAAGGCCATTTGTGACTCTGAGCCCATGTCTCCTTCTTATATTATAAAGTACCCCAAATTTTCCAGCACCATTTTGGCCCTTTTCTTTAAAGGGCAGATACTATTTAGTTAGAAATGCACTTGTATGTTTTGTAGTCCTGATCCAACTCCTACTGTTGCCAGAGAAATATTTTCTGTTGAATTCAGAAGGAACTTTAAAAAAATGTTTTAAAAAATCATTAAGTAAAACTTAGTATAGAATAGCAAAACTCTTCTGTATTAAGATAATTGCTGTTAACAGAGATTCATTTGAGACTGCCCCAGTGGCTTACCAGTAAGTTGATGGGACATGAACAATGTATTTCTTAAACCAGCTGTAAGGCAGAAAAGCTGAGGTTACTATTTGGATTCCCTGATGAAAACCTGCAATTGTTTCCTTTATGGCTAAATGTATTCTGGCTATTCCTGGAGTGACCTTGGCAGCCAACTCTGTTGCCCTTAGTGTCAGCAGAAAGAAGGCTGTTGGTGTCAGTGGGCTTTGGATCAGGCTTTAAAGACAGAGGAAGCTTGCTTAAGGAGGAAAATAGACATTAAAAACAGTCCTGATTTCCCAGGATTTGTTGCTTAGAGCTTAGAATACCAACAAGACATTTTAAACCCTGAAGAATAATTGTAGGTCAATTATTTTAACCCTGTAAAGTTTTTTACTATTGTATACAAGAATAAAGAAAAACAAATCTCTCTGGCTTACAAATTAAAAAAAAAAAAAAGGCAAGTACTTTATTTATCAATAGATACTTTAGCTGCTTTTTACACCATTGCAAGGACTAAACAAATACCATAAAATAAACAAAAGAGAGTATAAAATCATTTCACTCCAGCTGGTATCCCAAAACAACCTTTTGACTAAGTACAGAATAAGCTGTTTCAAGTATGGCACTTATATAAATAAGAGCAGAGAAAAGATGATATATTCACAGTTAAATGCAATGAACTCTCTTCCTTTGGTATGTGTGTCATCATAAGTGATCATAGGTAAATGCATAACTCGGATGGCATGAACCTACTCCATCTTATTCATGCACATATTAGGGAATCAATCGAAATGTACTGATATATATTCTGCAGATCACAACTAATGCAAGATGATTAAGGTCTCTGGTGTGTGTGTGTGTGTGTGTGTGCATGTGTGTGTGTGTGTGTGTGTGTGTGTGGACAGGCAAAGAAAAAATGGCAAAATCATATTCAGCATTTATTTTTAGCATGACTAATTGATGCACAAACCATGATAGCAAATAGCTAGTAATACACACCAGGAATAAAGTCTGTGATTTCGACAAACAAAATAAGACATCTGTGAGATAGGTGAACGCAGATATCCTGACTGAGCTGTGGTTAGGTTCCTTACAGTGTGCTTACCCTCCTTTTAAAACATGCTTATGCCTGCACATTGCAACAGTGTCCCCCACCCCACCCCGCCCCATATAGAGTATCCTTGCAGAGTTTTTGATATGAACATTCTACACATTTACAACAATTAGTCAGACAGTTCAAACTGTAAACATCCTAATGACGATCAAAAAGCTGCTTCACTGACAGATAAAACCCAATCATTAGAAAGAAAAGTAGGAATAATAGTAGCTGTGCTGTAAGGCTAGGTCAAGCATGGTATTATAGCTGTTTTCTCAGTCTTTTACATAGCACTGCATTTTGCAGCTAGTTCAGTAAGTGCAGATCCAATACCTTAATGGCTTTCTTGGTGGTTTGATAAAATGCTTGCCTAAGCAATGTACCTTTCTCTAATGGTATCTGGGTCTGTTCCACCTGGCACAGTGTTTCAGTTCTGTCACAGCCTCACACATAAGCTGAGTCACTTGACTGAGTCCTGCCGAAGTTAGGCATGCTCATTCTTGGCAGGTCCTTATTTCTGATTTCATATATGGATTTCCTTTTTGCCTGTACTCCTCTCACTGCCATTTTGATCTTTCTCCAGCCCAAGTGGTTCAGTTCTGCCAAATTAAGCACCACACAAATCCCACTGACAGCAAACATGAATACCAAGAATACAGTCTTCTCAGTGGGTCTAGAGACATAGCACTCTACTTCTTTAATGCAAGGGTATCTGTCACATTCGTACATGGAAGGGACATTGAATCCGTACAGAAAATACTGTCCCACTAGGAATCCAATCTCTAGGGCATTTCGAAAGACCACTTGGATGATATAAAATCGAGAAATGCCTTCTTGCCTCCTCATCTTTGATTTTGTAGTTCTGATAGCAGGATTGGGGATTTCCTTCACTTCTAAGCAGTCTGGTTCTGCCTCTTTGGTGGAGTTCTCAGTGTTTTGCAGCACCCCATTGACAATCGTGTTCTTGATTTTCTTACTGTCCTCACGCTTCATTGAATCCTGGTCCCTTTCCAAGGTAAGGAAGACAGTGGAGTACCTCCGTTCCCTTTGTTTAGCAGACTGGTGAACGGAGTACGTTATGAAGCACAGGCTGGGAGTGCACACCATGATGATCTGGAACACCCAGTACCTTATGTGCGAAATGGGGAAAGCCTGGTCATAACAAGCCTGGTTGCAGCCTGGCTGCAGCGTGTTACAGACAAACATCGTTTGCTCGTCATCGTACACCGTCTCCCCTACAATGGCCACAATGAGAATTCTGAAGATCACCACCACGGTCAGCAGGATCCTGCAACAGAGAAGCCGGTCAGTGCGCGCCGCCGCCGCGCGGCCGGGAGCTGTCCAGTGCTGACCGGGCCCCAGCGCCGCGGCACCGCGGGTCGGCCCCGGCACGGGCAGCAGCACCGGCACGGCCACCGGCCCCGGCCCCGGCACGGGCACCAGCACCGGCACGGGCACCAGCACGGGCACGGGCACAGGCACCTGGAAGCGGCCCCGGCCGGGCGCGGGGGGCGGGCAGGCTGCGCGGCATGGCCTCGGTGCGGCCGTGTGCCACAGACCGCGGGCCGGCCCCCACCCGGCCCCTGGGCGGAAAGGCGACGGCGGGGCGCTGGGGTCCCCGAGAGCACGGCCAGGAAAGGCGCGGGGATGAGCCGGCAGCGGCACCCCGATGGCAGTGGGGTCTCCCCGACGACCGTCCGGTGCCGCTTGGCTCCTCGGGGACAAGGACGGCGGCGTGTGCCGTGTCCCCGTGCCCCGTGCCGCATTCCAGCCTTCCAACACACACACACACACTCACACACACACACGGGCTCCAGCACACCCCGAAAGAGCCCGGCCGAAGGGCACCGCGCAGCCGGGACCCGCCGCACTCCGCCGACCTCCCGGCCGGCCCGCCGGGACAGGAGGGGATCCCCCCCGGGCTCCCCGTAGCTCTCCCGCGATCCTTACCTCCCTATCATAGTAGAATGCTGCTGCACGGCAGCTTCCAGTAGCCTCTCTAGAATAGTCCATTCCCCCATCGCTGTTCATCCGGAGACAAAGACTTTGGCAAGCGTAGGGGATCTCTTCACTTCTGCCTTTTTTCACCCCTCCTATTTTTTTTTTTTTTTTTTTTTTTTTTTTTCAGGGGGAGGGAAAACAAACCGAAGAGCAGCCCGTCTGTACCGCCCGCAGTCCGGCGGCGGGAGGGCGGCTGGAGGCTCAGCCCTGCCGAGGGTTCCGGGCTCGGCTCGGCTCGGCTCCGCGGGGCTCGGCGCCGCTCGGCAGCCGCCACGGCCCGGCCCGCTCGGATCGTGGCGCGGCGCGGCGGGCGGACCGGCGGCGTGGAGGGAGGAAGGTTGGCTTTAATGTCTTGCTGCCTCTAATCTGCCTTTAAGTAGTCTCCGCTTGCGTCACTGACAGGTTGGTGGAGAGCAGCCAAAAGCAGCGCTCGGATTTTCTCATTTTTATTATTCCGGTGAATACAAACAAATAAATGCAATAAAAAGAAATTAAATAAATAAACGGAGGAGGAGGAAGAGGAGGAAGGAGGGCGGAGGAAGAGCTGCCCCGGCAGGCAGGAGGCTCATTGTGCAGCCCGGTCCCTGCTTGCCGGAGCGCCCCGGCCGGGCGCCCGCTGCCCCTCCGCCCCCGGCCGCCGGCACACCCCGCTCCGCCCGGAGCGCAGCCCGCCCGCTCTGCCGCCGCCTCGCTGCCCGTCCCAAACCCCGCTCTAGGGAGGGAGGGTGACACCGCCGCCCCTCCAGCCACCGGCCCCAGGCCGGGGGTCCCCAGGGCTAGCTGGGCTTTGCCTCGCTCACTCCTAGAGATCAAAACAGCGGTGTCGTACTGCGGTGACCTTACTTGTTAGAACTGCTAAGCCCTGGAAGATATTTGACTTAAAATTGCATCTTTATTCTCCCCTGATCACAGTTACAAGAATCACTGCGGAGAAATGAAACTCATATATAGCCATTTCAGAGAATGATGAGAATAAGATTGTATTTATGCTAGAAAAGACACCAAATCTTCATACAAAGCATCTCTAAACAGTACAAGAAAAAAGCAACTTGAATAAATCCCTGCATTATAGTCAGTCCACTTATTCTCATTAACAACTATGTTTTAAATAGTTTTTTTCATTTTACAGATACCCTTATAGACTGTACCTCGCACATCACCAGACATTTCCACACAAAACTTTGGCACCAAATGTAATTGACTTCTCCAGTGAAGCAGAGTAAAATATATTCCCATACTCTGTATATTTACAAAATTATCAAGTAAACCTTCACACCTGCTCAACTAACCTCACTCAAGAACAACATAAGAAAAAATCTTATCAGTCTTATCATAATATTCCTACCACTGAACTCAGTAAAATCAAATTATTTCTAAATCAGAACTGCACAAGCCATAATAAACAGTGTAGTCCTTTTTTTCTTTGTAGCTCATGAACCAAATCCATGTTATATTAAAGATGCCAAGTGTTTTTTGAGTAAATGGGACCATGATTCATCTGTGGAAGAGAGCATCTGTATGCCTTAGACACCCCAAGGTTTGTTGTCTTTTCATTTGGACTATGCAGATGGTGTCTGCTTCACGTGATACTGGGTCAGTTGACTGATTGAATTAGGAAAGTATCAAACAAGAGAGGATCAGTGAACACACAGAAATTCTGTACAGAAATTGAGAGATTTTTATTCTCTCCCAGTTGAGAGAATTTGGCTTTTTGTATATAGTTTCTAAAAAATGCTGCTGCAACAACACCAAAGCTAAAAAGAAGCTGGAGTTTGTTTTAAGAGGACTGTGGTATCTCCCAGCTACACTGACAACTGAGCGTCTCATATAGGCCACAATTGTCTGTTGCAGATGGATCTGAAAAAGGGAGAAATCAAAGCAGTAAGAGAAGCAGTAATGCATGTGTAGAAGTAGACAGGGCAAGGAATATGCCAAGAAGCTAATGATGATAATCCTATTTAGAACACCAAACAGAGGGAAAATCATGATTGAAGTTACTGAAGAGAGAGAAGATTTTGGTTCATAAACAAATTTCAGAATTTCTACAAAGGAAAGCTGCTCCCTGGTTCTGGCATAGAAAATCCATTTATCTGAGCTTTTAGGACTCTTAAATGAAAAGGAATTACATTCTGATCATATAAAACACTGGTCTATTAATTAACAACTGTTAATCAGTGATTAATCAGTGTTAGTCAGTGTTTGCTGCATTCCTGACAGCCCAGTCATGAAGACAAGGAGGTGAAATATCATAAATTAATGCTGCAAATATATAAACATTGTTATTAAATTGCTTTTGATTACATTATGGTTTAAAGTTAAATTCTTTCAGACCTTTTTTTTACAGGAGTTGCATCTCATTCTAGAATACCTGACATCTCCTTTTTTAGCAGTAACCTCATATGCCACCTTGCAACCACATTCACATGCGAGATACTTGGTCTTCCTCTTGAGAAAGTTTACAGAACTTCAGACCTTGGTGAGTTTGGAAAAAGGGAATTCAGTGAGTCTCTTTTACAGGGCCAACATTAATTTTAAGTGGCTAACAAATTCAAAGGAATTTGCTACATCTCAAATTTACATGTACAATTTCTGATGCTATGAATTTCTGTCCTTTATCTGAGGCCTCATTTGTTGTCAAAATAGCAGCAATAAGAATCAACATGACGTTCTCTGAATGTTTTACACAACAGTGAAAAGTGTATGAAGAATGCAATTAACTGCATGCCCATTAACCTTTACATGAGTAACTGCAACCTGTGGACTTATCTGACAAATTGTCTAAATCAAAAAGTGCTCAGACTATGTATAGTCATGACTGTAAGTTGTAGACATAAGAAGATTTTCAGCTTCTAAAGGTTCATCTTAGTTTTTACACCATTCCCCTGAATGCTTCAGCCAATGGTAAAGACAGGATTTGCAGAGCAGCAGGCTGCTAAAGATGCTGTGGATGTATCTTACACAGGGCACATATTCAGATTAAAACTCCATGCCTACATTTCACATTTCATTCAAAAAACATTCAGGATTATAAAAACTTTGTATTTCCTGGCTTACAAAGGACTGTTTCCTAATGAAGCAGCAGTAACAGTTTGCAACTGTTCTTGTTTGTTCAATATTTTTATCAATTGCAAAGAAAGGAAACATTCAGCTTGCTATTCCACACATAGGCTTTTGGGGGTGGGGTGTACTTTTGTTCCTCTTGCTTTTCACTCAAAGAGAATAAGAATTTCCTATTCTGTCCAAATTCAGTATAAACTCTGTCATTCCTAACAGGATCTCAAACAACCTTTGCAAAAAGAAAATTCGGTCTGCCCGTGTTCAAAGATACCAGTGCCGTGATATTAATTTCTGATGAAATAATATAGACTGCTGATCTTGGATTAGGTCTGAAGAATGAGACTGCATGTGTCCTCAGTTCGAAGCCAAACTGAGGTTAATCTGTCTGTAAGAAGCTGTAGGCCAGATTCTCTCTAAGAAATCCAGCCCTTTTGGCCTGATCTGGTTTTGTAAAGGGTATGGAGAGCAATCAAATCTTGCAGGATGCACATTCCTCAAGGATGGAGCAGAACAGACTGAGAGCAGAACTGACACATTTGGCTTGTCTGTCAGACCCCCTGCAACCTGGACGTGGGTGACACGACGGGGTCAGGATGAGGTAGCCACATGGCCAGTGCTGTCATACAGTGTGCTAAACAGGGTTATTCCCCTGCCTCATTGCTTTCTCTGCTGAGGTTTACTAATGTAAAGACACAATGCAGATCTGACATGAGCCTTCCACACTTACTGTCTCCTTTTAAGATTAAACATTCACTCCAAATATCTTCCAAATACTTTATCTTAAAATAAATCAAATTAATTATTAGTTCTATGCCAACAGTCATCTTCAATGCAATTTTTTGCAGCTGTTTGCAGTGGATCCATCATCATAGAAAATGAATATATGTCATATTTATATTCTAAAATTGCATGGCAAATGACCCTATTTCATTGTTGTAGTGGAAACCACTATTTCCACCATTTGTAGTAAACTGTAAGCAAAGAAAAAGCTTTAAATTAAGTAAATATAGACTATTAATAAAGAAAATAATGTGGCTTTCTTCCAATAGTTTTTGTGAAAAAATTATGTTGCCCTATAGCTGTATAGTATATAATGTCACTGTGTTTTCTAACTAGTGTCACAAGGGAGATTTTTTTGCATTACTTTCATAAAGCATTAGGACATTCTTCAGAAGACTGGTATGATGAATGTTTCATTTCTGATAATATTTGGTGTAGTCCATGAAATCTAAGTCATTAGCTACTAAACTGAAAATGCCTTTTTAAGACCTCTCATAGCCATCTGCTATGCTCTGTTTTCATTTGGTGCCATGTGTGTATTAATGAAATGATTGCATCAGATTAAATCTTTTATTCATAAAATCATCTAGGTCATCTGCTTCTACCTACACTTTCTCATTACAATTACAATGAGCATTTGTGTGTATGTTCCCTCCCCACTGCATAAGTATAATTCCATCTGCAGTTAGCTGCTGTATGTAGACCTTAATAAGAAATCCCTCTTTGTGTCTTTCCCTCAAATGAAGTTCCCTCAAAAGATAACTCTAGCATATCACAGCAGAGAAAGCGTATTTTCCTACAGTTTCAAAAGTCATGACTTCCCAAAAGCTAAAAGATTTGGATGTGCTAAGGACTTCAGTCCTTCACAAGAGAAAGCAATGTTGCAAGAATGCTCATTTTTCTGCCAAGAGATGGGTAGCACACTCTTCCCATCCAGTCAATAGCGTTTGTGTCAAAGCTGTCAGTCACAGGGTGGGCTCTTGTGCTCCTTGTTGTGAACATGGAATGGAGCCTGCATTTATGTGCTTCATGCTTGACAGTAGCAGTGTCAAGTGCATGGAATTCAGGGTTTCCTGTAATGCATGGACAAAATACTCAGTTAACTAATAATCAGATTAAGACTCTATTATGCATCAGCAGTCCATATCTACAAATGAAGAATGCAATAAATGGAAAGCTTTTCAGGAAAACAATGAATGTAATCAGTGAAGAAGGAATAAATCTATGAATAGTCATGAACTTTGAAAGTGAGGGTTCATAAATCATGTTGAAGTTACAACATGAATAGTTAAATATTCTTGCAAGGGGGTGGGGGGGCTACCCTAATAAATATTCACAATGGGGGCAGGTACTAAGTAAATATTCCACAATCTTCTGAACTAAGGGAATTTAAAATATTGAAATATAACTGCTGTGACTAGAAAGCAAATTTTAAGTATCATATTTCCCTAGTTACAGAATATTTTTATTTTCTGACAGAAAAAAATTCACCCAAGTTTTATGGGGATCTTGTAAGTTGTCCGCAGGGACCTTTCTGTGCACAAATTAACAGCTCAAATCAATTTTCTAGGCAATAATTTGGACCTATATACTGAATTACAACTGCATTTACTTCTGGCATATTTACAGCTCCTAATGCAGAAGCATTTGCACTTGTTGCAAACTCAGATTTATTTGCAGATAGGATGCAGCCAGGAGAAGGAAAATATCATTAAAACAAATACTTATGACTTGACAGGCTCTGCAAAGAAATACAAAAGAAGTAAGATATTCTAGCGACCAGATCATCTGCTGCCAGTCTGTTGAGTTTCCTTTCTGACTCTCACCAGAAAGGAAAAGCAAAAAAGCACTCACATAGTGCTACAGCATCCAAACATCCATTAGCGCCATTTCATGGATTATGATGTCTTAAGTACAAATTTGTAAGCCCATATTATGTGGGTTTCCATGTAATATTTCCTTAAGTTTAGGTACACACTTATGAAAGAGCCTTTCAAAAATACCTTAGACAGAAAAGATCATGAAAGATTCCTATATAAACCGATTTAATACACATTTTTAGGGTGCAAAAAATATCTACATACTAATATAACAATTAATTCAATATGGGAATGAAATTTTGCACCATTGAACAAATGATTTTATTCTTAGAGTCTATTCTTTCAAAGATACATATTACAAAATCAATATAGCCCAATATAACTGATTAGGGGTTTTGTAGTAAAATACCAGCCAATTGCACCACCAGATACCAGAGCCAATGCAGAATATTGTTAGACTCAGTTTGGCAAACCTTATTTTTCTTTTTTCTATCAAAAACTGTTACAGTTTTTCATCAGAAGAAACATAATTAAATTTAACTGTAATAATACCTTTAAAAAATTCATATTGTATCATAATGTCTTCATCCCATGGTAGTAAATTTTCATTGTACTAATTGCAATTCCCACTGGCTTTAGATGAGCCAGAATATAAAAACCTTGAAGATATTTATACCAGAACTTTTTAAAATTTCCTATGGCAGAATATGAATTAAGAGAAAGTTATTGACTGTTTCAGAACATCCAGAACAACAGAAAAATAAGACCCAGTAGTAAGAAGAGTCCTCTATACTGTAACTCCTGGAAGCATTTTGATGCTTTTCTTATTCCATACACAAAAAGAAAATAAAGTATGAGAAATCATGCTTCAGTATTTCAGCATGAATGCATTACATCAAGCACTTTTCCCAGACCTACTGCTTATCTCAGCCCTGTCTACATTTGTCTTCAACCAAATGCTGAATCTCTGTACTCCCAGCTGCTTTCAGCTCGATGATGTGATTTACTGAAGAGTTCTTCTCCTTTGTTTTGATTGTTATAGCACCATATGTCTTCAGTATTCCTGGTGCCCCTCGCTCTTGTCCTCTCCCTCCCCATCTCACCAGTCACAGAAGGGAATTCACATTACATTAAAGCTTCCCTTCAGAAGCCAGGCTGAAACAATCCCTTGAAATAACTAGGGCAGTCAAGTGATTGACTTGAAAGTAAACTATGTCAGTGAAAAAGCAGGAGCTCAGTAACAAATGCAGAGGGGTTTTAATCCTTCTGTCATTCAAAGATTCTACAGTTGCAATAAAAAATTGTGAAATATATTTGATAGTAATTCTATTCCAGATATATGAGATATAAACACATGTTCATGGGTGCACAGAGGTACGTATTTATGCATGTGTGTCCTAGCTGGGGAGTTCTGTGTGGTGAGACAGAAACTATTGAGGGGCAAGGTGCATCAGGTCAGGCTGCAGAGCTGAAAGCCATGGAGCTGGATTTGGGCATCAGTGAACAAGAGAAATGGCCAGTGCTCCACCTCTACACTGGGGCAAGGATGGTAGCAAATGTTCTGTGGGGGTGGCTGAACTGATGGAAAGAGACAATTGGTAGTGCAGAGGGAAACATTCTGGGCTAATGAATTGTGGCAAGACCTCACCACTCAGGTAGCAAAGTTGGCTGTAAAAGTACATCATGAGATGTGCCCAAGAGCTGGGCTATGGAAGAGCACCACAATGGATTGGGCTGCCAAGATTACAGTGTCTCAGGTGGATCTGGACTGACAACATAAGGGTGAATTACTTCTGGCTTGGAGGGCCCATGACACCACAGATCATTAGGGAAGAGATGCAACATCCAGATAGGCTCATGACTTAACCATGGACTGTATCTTCTAGATTATCTAAAACTGTGAAACATGTGAATCAATCAGTGAAATCAATCATGTGAAACATGCAATCAATCAGGCCAAGTGGGTAAAGCCCTGTGGTGCAGGGGATAATGGTAAAAATATAAGTATGGGAGAGCTGGCAGATTGATTACATCACCCTTCCCCAAACCAGCCCAGGTAAGTGCTATGTCCTGACCACAGCAGAAACAACCACAGAATGGTTGGAGACCTACCCTGTGCCTCATGCTACTGCCAAAAACACCATTCTGGGCCTTGAACAAGTCCTGTGTAGACATGGCACTCCAGAAAGAACTGAGCTGGACAATGGAGCTCATTTTCAAAATAACCTCATAGACACCTGGGCCAGAGAGTACGGTACTGGTTGGGTGTGTCACATTCTCTAACATGCACCAACCTCTGAGAAAACTGAATGGTAAAATGGACTGTTAAAAAGCCACACTGAAAGTAGTGGTGGTGGGAGTCAAACATTGAGATTTACATTTTAATGAAAATTAGTTTAAACCTGATTAGTTAACACCTGATTAGTTAACACTACAGGCTCCACCTCTTGAGCTGGCCCTGCTCAGCCAGAACCTGCTTACCACAGAAGGGGATAAAGACCCCACAGAGCCTGTGGGGAATGTGTTAGGGAAGAGAGTGCATTAAGCAAAGGCAAACCATCTATGGGAATTCTTTAGGAATCCTCTTTTATGAAGTTACTGAAGTGAGTTAAATTGGTTCTGTGGGGAAAATATATTTAAATTCCACAAAATTTTAGACTTTGTCCCAGGTAAGATCCTAGGTAAGAGCTACTGAATTTTGCCTTTCAGTAACTTTTACATATGGACCAATAATATATAGTCATGGATTTGAGAAAAGAATATGACATATTTTGTGGAGTTCATTAAATATTTTTTTTAAATTATTTTCAAATTAATCTAAGTTTATAAATATTCAGTAGTATCAGTGTTTTAGTCCAGAATCTTTAATCCAGTGTATATAGCTACATACTTTTAGTGGAAATTGCCGATTTATAGACCCAGAATGCTTTCCCAGACCCATCCCAATCATGCATATCTGAAATTTCACAGGTGATGATTTAAACTGGCATCTTTGTGAATTCCACAACTGTTTCTAACAAACAGCATCTGCTCAGTGCTGTGCAACATGCTTTGTTTTCATAACACCATTTGTTAATCTTTCCTAAAGAAAAAGGTTTCCAGGATGAGTATTTAATTAAATGTTTGTAATGTTTCCATTTCAAAATGGAGCAAAATCAAATTCAGAATATCAATTTATTTTATCCCATAGGAAATTGAATGCTTATCTATAGGTTTTGCAAAAATGTTCATGTTCTCAAATATTCAACTCATAAATATATTTTTCAGAATCTCTTAGAGATGGTGTAGTTTCAACTATAATGCAGAAATCTGTGACACAAGAAGAGAAAAAGATTAATTCAATCATTCATAAAACATTGTAGGACAGCTGCAAATGTGTGTAATTTATTTCTGTGTTTTTAAGAAAAGACAAATCATCATTATATGTAATGTTGCCAAAGATTGGAAGTTACAGTTTATTTTTCTAGATGATAGTGAAACCCACATAATTTCTTGCATAGGTTAGAGTTGCTCAAGGGCTGCACTGATTTATATACATCCTATGTAAATCTGTCATTCTTTGAATCAGGTATTTACTTGTATTTTAGATTTAGAAATTCTAGTCTGCAGTGTTTGCAACCTCTTCCACACTTTCCTGTAAGAATGTGAGGATTGTTTTCCACTGAATAAACTCATCCAAACTATCACTGATTTATAGAGGGGAAAAGGTCACGGTACCTTGCTCCATGATTTCATTAATCTAAAGCTGTGTCTGTTCTACAAGTGTAAAACAGCGTGGAGAGATGTATCTTCCATTACTCCATCCACATCTTTACAACATTCCCAGGAGCTGGGGCCTGGTGTGGGCAGGCTGGCTCACCCTTCCAGCAGCACCAAGCATCTCTTGGAGTCATCCCTGGGCACGTTTCCCACTTGTGCTTGCCCAGCTCCACTCCTTGCTGAGGATCCAGGGAAGATGAAGGGCTACATTACACACCCTACATTACACACCTCTTGTGGGGCTCAACACCTTAACCAGAGCCTGAAACACGCAGTCTTTAAGATATTTGTCAGTTGAACTTCAAAGGATGCAACAGAGTGTGACTGTCATATATTTATATTTACATGCAAACAATTAAATGTTTTATATCATAAACACCTTTATCAACTACTGATTTTTTCAGTTACTAAGATGTATTGCCAATGCTACATCAGGTTTTACCTATGTTTTCTGGGTTTTTTTCAGATTTTTGAACATCTCTTACACCTGTGTGTGTCCGTATGTCTGTACCTGCCAGAAGAAAATAAAAGAAATAAAAGAATTATATTTTCTTCAATAACACTTTACATAGTATCTTCATTTCACACGCGAATTCCTTCATTTCATACACAAATTGACAGAGCCACTCAGACTGTATTCAAGCCCATAAGGAAGTCATACCTCCTAACATGGGATAGACACTCTCCCTTTCCCCATCCTGATTTACTGCACAGAGGCAGGATGAAACACATCCTTCCTGGCAGACACTTATAAGAATGAATCTGTGAAGCACTTGTTGCATCCCAGAGGCTTCCCTTTGCCTAAAAAGAAAAGAGGGTTTACAGTGAATCAAAAAAACAGAAGGACTAGGACTCCCAAGCTTTTGATGTAATTAAGATTTTCAATGCTTAAAATAGATGAAAATTACACACAAATTTCAGATGGGAATTTCAAGACGTCATGGTGAGACATAGTTCCCTGGTGTTTTCTCAAAACAGACCTTCTTTTGATTTTAAAAAATATAAATCAGTTGATTTCCAGCCCTGGTTTCACTGTATAAATATTTCTATCCTACAGCTTAGTGGACAAAAATCAGGCAAGGTGATTCAAGTATTTTCTGATAAACAGTTAAAGGTTTCATCTGTTTAAAATGTATTTCAATCAGTAATATGTCAAAAAAAGCATAGATGAATTATTGATCTGCTTTGCTTCATTGCTGAGTTTTGATACATTTCATCATTTTAGCTATTTCCTTGGTGTGAAGGATCAGCCTTGGGACAGAAAGAGTATTAAAAAGGGAAAAGGCTCAGAGGAGTGCTAGTGCAATGGGGAAAAGAAAAAAATGACAGCCTACCCCACAGGGCTTTAATAAATATTTGTGAAGCATATTTAGTTTAATTACACCAACTAGTTATCAAAGTCCAAAGTCATGCTACCTGAAACGTCAGTGCAAACTGTACCTTGGGCTTGATGGCACAATGCACAGCAAAAATAAATGTGTGAAACCCAAACGTGACTGCCACAAAAACAAACAAAGCATGAGAGAAAACATGAGCTCAAAGATAGATCAATTAATCCAAAGAACACCGAGTAGACAGGTGGATGAGTCATACACACAGTGTAGGCACAGCTTCTGCTGAATGGAAAATGCAACTTAACACCACCCCGCAGGTTTCACTCTGAAGGACAGGGAGGCCAACAAGAGAAACTAAATTGGTATCAAGCCTGATTGGGTACCTGCACCATGATTGTAAAAACATTCTCACACTGGAGGGAGTGGGGTCTGAGTTTCCCCTTTTGAAAGTCGTTCTTCTTATGAACAGCCCTTCGCAATAATGTGATTTTCTTCAGTTTTTATGATTGAAGTGGGGGCAGGAGGAAGTATAATGTAAAGACATTGATTTTGACATCATAAATAAAATACAATGCTTTCTTTTCACTAGGAGGGTTGATCAGAGAAATATATCAAATGTATATATCAAAAGAAATAAATTAAAGATATTTAACTGTTTGTTTCCCAGCAGCAGGGAAAAACAGTCTTTCCAGAACTAGGAAGTGCCAACATACTTGCTTCACAGGGCATGATGATTGTCCTGCAGAGACCTATCACAGCTGAAACAAATCAAGCATGTTGCTACAATGGCTGTAATTAACTTGTTGAAATATTTTTATTTTTCATTAAGCCAATATGTAGATAAGAAAACCAAATCACAATACACACAGAAAAGGCAAAGTTGAAGAAGTGCATAACCCAAATTCTAAGTGGTCTTCTGTGACTGGGTATTGCCTTCTTACTTAAGAGAGTGCAAAAGTGTTTCTTATGTTTGATATTTATAATGAAGATCATTTTCTCAGAAGACAGAGAGTATGTTCAGAGGTATGCATCAGGCTGCACTAGAATCTAGATTGACAGAAACATCCACACAAAGTGCCTTTTCACAAAGACAAAGGGTATATCCACTTGATTGTTTTTAGCCATTATATTCAGTGGTTGATTAGAAGCATGCACTGGAGATTTACAGCATGGAAGGGAAAAAAAACTGTTTTGGAAAATAGCCATACCCTCACCTACTTTAGACAGCCCTACTAGTATCATCAGCTTCAAAACAAGAGCAGTGTTTAGATTTATCTGACCTGAGATTTTGGCCCCTTTTTCTTTCCTTTTCTTCTATTTTTTTTCTTTTCTTTAATGAACCTAAGAATATTGCGCAGCCCTTTTGTTCCACATTTAAGTTATATCTGAAGTTTTAGTCCTCCAAAGAAATACTCACTGAAGCAAAAATACTTTAGACTCTTGGAGAGATTTTTCAAGAGGTCAACTTACCTATGATTTGTGTAAATTTTAAATCATTATTGAAATGGTTGAAGTTGGACACAGTACCCCTCATTCCCTAGCCCACTTCCCTCCACTGCTTTCACCAAGCAAATTGTGCTTTTGGAAAGACCAGATAATTTGGAAGAGAATAGCAAATGAATGTGAAGGGTTCATGTCATGAGCTAACAGCAGGAGTGACTTGTGACACACAGGTCTTGTTGATACCCAGGAATTTCACTATATTTCACTCTTCAGTGCCATCTGCTGTAACCAGATGCATTCAAAAACTTAAGAGATAATCAAATAGCCAGTCTCAATATCTGCATGGCAGGGAAATTATCTAACTCTAGGCTTAGGTCTGTCCTACAAGGCTAGAATCCCATTAAGGAGTCAAGCACACACATCACTGCCAAAGATTAAGAACTTGGTCAAAACTATGGACACATTCTTTCAACTTTTCCCTCAATTTCTTAAGCTGCAGCAAAATACCCATTCCACAATTTACACCCATGAGAATTGTTCTTTGGGCACCACAACACCTCCTCCAGCCAAGCAGGGGCAGAACTGCACCTGCTGGTGTGACTTGAGAGCAGCTGTCTGTTTCATGTTCACCCCTGTGAACTTGGGAAAGAGAAGTCAAGAAACAATATCTTCCAAGGGACAAATTTGGTCTGGGTGCCTAGACTCCATAAACCTAAAGCTGTAAGACAGCAGCAAAGCCTTTATCTCCTCTATCACCAGCCACTGACGCTGCTTCATTAGATGAGGAAAATACAGCTCCATTGAACATTGTATTATCTTAATGTCTTTTCTGCAGTTATTGCAAAGAAACAAATGATGACTTTTGTGTGTTTCTTAGAACAAGTGTACAGTGTGATTGATGATATTGTCCTTCAGCATTTAGACAGAACTCTAAAGCTCAGAGTCCTAGAAAACAAACAACTTTCTGCAGAAGTAATTTTTCCAACAGGAATTCTACAAAACAGAAGATTCTTGTTCATCACAAGTTACATAATGCATTTTCCAATGGAAAATTTCATAAGATTCATGTACATTTTGTCTGTGTGAATGACATGTCATAGAGTCATAGAATCATAGAGGTTGGAGATGATCATCAAGATCATCAAATCCAATCTTTGCCCAAATATCACCACTAAACTATAACACAAAATGTTACTCCATGATCTGTTTTTTGTTAATTTTAGGACACTAAAACATTGACTCCATTGCCCTGGAGGCTACAGACGGACACGCTGAAAAATTTCCTATACATAAACCCTTTTAGTCTAAATATTCAAGATAAAGTAAATGCACAAAAAACATATTTTTTCTTTTTTTCATACTGAGAAATTCCAGCCAGTAGCACCTGCAGTGCATTTCCAGAATGGAGAGTGCTGTAGGTTTAGCAAAGAACCACCAGCAGTTTGTTGGGTTTTGTATAGCAGTATTTATCTGTTCTGTGGTATTTGTGGCATTCTCTATACTTAGATTGGCAAATGCCACAAATTCCATGATAAATTTAAACACTGTGAGTGATAAATGTCAAGCTTTTAATAGCACCCACTGTCCCTCTGTCACCACATGACCCTATTAGGAGACTGGACAATCACTACCTCTGTGCAATTTCTTACACAAGAAATAGCCTTACAGCATTTTCAATGGCAAGATATTTGCTTTGTATAAGAAATGGAACTCTTTGCATATCTCTTGCAATAAGAAGAGCCTGCAGGATACTTATTGTTCCTGATGATTTCATGTGCTTTTTATTTACAAAAATAAGGTGAGAGTGTAGTTTCCTATTTCTGTTAGGTGCCAGTCCAATGGATAGATTTCATAATTTTAGTCTAAATGAAATGGCAGAAAAAGTTTGATGACAACAAGTTTCATCAGAAGGAAAAGGCTACAAAACTGTTGCTGCAGCCAGTAAAATGCAGAATGTGACACTAGACATCACATAAGTTTTCTCTGGGCATTTTATACACTTTCAGCATTATATGATGTTTTAAGGTTACATCTAAAAATCTTTGTGGCACTTTTTGACTGCAGATTGTAAGAAGGAAAGAGTATTTCACATTGTCACTAAAAACACTTCTGATCTCAGAATTACAAAGTTCTGAAGTTTTCCTCTGAGCACAAAAATAAATTAGGAATTAACTTCTGTCTTAGGAGAAAGGCTACAAAACATTCACACCTTTGTCTTACTAAAATACCTCTGTGATGTTTCTGACCAGAAATATTTTCCTTTCCAACTTCAACTATGCTAATACTCCAGAGAGGAGTACTCATTTGCTGTGTGGTACAGACATGGTCTCTGAAACTTGTTACCAAGTCAGGGATGCTCTTCCATTGTAAAGTTAAAGAGAAGGCTTAGGGTAAATATTTGTATGCATAAATATGCACAAATATGCATAAATATATTTCTGTATGTATGTATGTATATATATATAGAGATAGATAGATAGATGCAGATATATGTTATTACAGCAAAATATTTGGAGAATCCAGAAACAAATGTATGAAAGAAAATATCACCATCAATAGCATAATAACTCATTTTCCTATGTACAATGAAGATATCAATTCCATGCAAGTCTTTTTCAAATTCCATTCAATTTAACTGCCAAAGCATACGGGAAAAAGATCAGAAGCTGCTGCATTACTGCAGTTTGTCTGGTTGTCATACAGAGATGAGCTGCACAAGAGAGCTCAAATTCAATTAAAAATAAATCTAAAATTATTTCCACACTAGCAAGACTAGTAAGGCCTAAGAGCACTTTTGTAAATTATTGCATCAGATATTAAAATTTCTATTTTTACAATACCTTCTTTTATAAGTTAAAGGTGTATCTGGGCATTTTGTAGTAACTGACAATGGATTGGGACATTTAATATTAAATAGAAACTACATATTCATCCCTGAAAACACATTTTTTTTCTTAAATATGGATCAAAAAAATCATTAAGCACTTCTAAGAATAAAACTATTTTATTTTACTTTATTTTATTTTTATTTTATTTTATTTTATTTTAATTTTTCTCATTTCCTCACATACAAACAGGCTGCCTGCTATGAGTCCAGTGCTTTAACAATGAGGGGAACAATATGGTAATGAACATGAATTCACTGCCAATGCTGAATTAGTAACTGGTTACTAATTCAGCATTGTTACTGGTTACCAGTAACTCAACTGGTTAATGACATTAATTTCAACAATCAGTTACTCAAATTGTCCAACTATTAGATCATGAAGTCAGGAGTTTAGCACAAGAAAGATGTCTGCTGATTAACCTGTAGTAGAAGACTGGGAAGGAGATGATTCCTTGTAATCTTTTACCCAAAGAAAATTTACAGATACAGAATGTCCTTGATTTATCTGGTGGAAAACAACATTTTCTTGTAGGTGGTGTTTCTTGACAAGGAAGAATCACCCAGTTTAGGTGCTAAATTCAAGACATAATTCATGCTAAAGAAGTAAAGTGCTTTTTTTTTTTCCTTATGACTTGTTCAGTCGTCTGTCTTTAAAATCTGCTGAGATTTCTATTTCTGCAAGAACTCTTCTCCCTTCTGACTTATCAGAAGTCAGAGCATTGTAAACATACATATACACACAGACCCAGAGATGATTTTCTTGTTTAAGATTAATGATTCTTACTCTCTTTAGGTTTGGGGTTTGTTTGTTTGGTTTCTTTTTTAATATAAAATAGTGACTGTTTTTAAAGATAGAAGTCTGTGTCTTGAAAATAATTTATATAATCAAAATAAAAAATAAATAAGATTTAATGTGAAATTTAGTGCCAGAACTCATCTATTACCTAAACATGAGGATATGGCTTGTATTCCCTAAATATAAATAAATAAATAATAATAAATAATTTTTTTAAAAAATAAATAAAAATTGCTTGACAGCAGATACTGTAAAATCACTGTGCTTCTGGATGCTGTGGGAGATGTTCCCACAACTCCTGGCCCAGCACTATGTGGCTCCCAGCCCCTTTCCTTGCCAGAGGACAATCAGCTACACCTGCCGTGTGCCTGCTGGCTCAGCTGAGGCTGCCACAGCCAGCTACAGAGAGCTGTGGGAGGGGGACAGCTGTGTGGCAGGAGGGGCTGGGCTGCTGCATTCCCACTCTCCCTATTACAGCTGGACTTGGAGGGCCCCTCTAACATTCAGGAGCTCCTTGATTTCCCTCCCTTTGAGCAGCACCTTTTTGCAAAAGCATGTCCAGGAGCCACAGTGTAACTCCTAAGGCGTTTGGGACCCTTGGGAAAGAAAGCTCACGTAGTCCTCATTATCATTGACAATAATAATGTCAATGATAATGTTAATCACTCTTTCTGGTGATCTAAACCTGATTAAGGACTCAGAACTAATCTTTAAGCTCTTTCTTACTGCCTTGCTACCTTCATCTCATTTGGTACCTTCCCAGACTTATTATATCGTTTACATGTTATACAAATCTATGTCAATAAAGCTTTAAGCTGTGCCTCATCCACTTTTTTCTCTGTATGAATATATATCTCCTGCTTAAAAAATGTTTCTAAAATGCAATTCATCTCCTCTACAAGAGCATACTACCCTGTGTTTGGTAGCAAACAAATACATTTTATTTTGTGAATTCCATCTTTATGATGAAACATGAAATTCCCACCAGATATATTAATTTGTGCTAATGCCTACTATATTAATTTCATCCAATATTATTCACACAGGACAGCTTAATCATAAATTAAACCCATCCTTTAAATATATAACAGCATGACAACCTTCTTCCAATAATTAACATTTCTGATTGCTTACTTTTTGTGTTTCAGTAATTGCAGCCATCCTCAGGACAAAAACTAAAGATAATTGGTAGTATATTAACTTCTTGAATTCCTTCTTTCTGAACTGTAACGAGTAAGATTTACTAATCACTCAATCTTATAATATTTTATTTTCTTTCTTGTGTTTTAATAATGACAAAGACTTCTGTCACAGGTTGCTTCAGGGTAGGACAGACAATCTCTTCCCAGGTCTCATATACAGTTATCCAACCAGCAGGTTTTATCTATTTTTTTTTTCTATTTTAGTGTTATTATTGTAGATTAATCTGTCACATTTATTTAAAATCACTTAATGATTTCTAAGTATAAACCCCTCTCATTCTATATTAAAAAAATTATCACTCTACAGAATTCAATTACTCAAGCCAAAAATTTTCCTATTAGTGCTTTCCCTCAGGCTAACTTTCTTAAAGCTTTAGCTAAAACAGCCTTTTAAGAGAAGATTAGTACAAAGTAGACAACTCTATCAAATTTATGACTCTGTTACCAATTTGTTAAGGAAACCTTAAGCACAAACACATTCTGAAACATCTCCTTATTTCCTGTAAAAAAAAAAACAAACCAAAACAAACCATCTTGTTAAGCAGAATCACAAGGTTTTCAGATCCTTAGCACATACTTAATGTAGATATTAAAAGTATTGTGTTTTGATCATAGTTCTCAATACCCCTCAAACTCCAACATGCTTGTCAGTCTGCAAGGAAAGTTTTCTGTAAGGTCTGAGGGTCAGCCAGCAGTGGCAATACCTCCATGCCCTTCAGTCAAAAGCAAAAGTACTGGGCACTGTTGTTCTGGCTGCCAGAACAGGCAATAAGATTTTGTCTCAGCTCTTACTGGTGTATGTCAGTATTTCTTAATACTATTTAGCCCTTCTTACTGAATAAATCTTCTTTATCTAGCTTAAAAATCACGTCAGGCTGACTTCCACAGAATTCCTTCCACTCCATTTTACATACAGAGCAGAAAGGAGCTGCAAAGTCAAACAACCAGACACCCTTCAGTGTGGCAGGCAGATCTTTTGCCACGTATTCACACTGCCTTTCAAAATGTGTGCGTTGAATCTATAATTTGGCTAAACATTAATTCTCATTCTTCCATTGAAAGGGCATCTCATCAAAAGCAGTGAAGGCTAGCTGGGTTCGTTTAGTCTTCAAATTAGTGTCAATGTCTTCCTTAGCTGAGGCGTTTCAGAGGTGAAGATTGTTGACCACAACAGGGTTTGGGTACAGATATTTTTTAATCTACCTTTTTCAAGGAAATACCCAAAACAGTTTTACCTATCATATAGGTGCTCTGCAGTCAATTTCTGCATCCCATTCCACTATCTTCATTTTGCATGCAAAATGTATAAGACATTAAGTCTTGTAAAATGTAAACAGAAGGTAAAAGGTAACAGTGGCCTCTCTTATCAGTTTTTTGAATCCTAGACTATGTGACTTAATATTCAAATTCCTCTCAAATTCGATCTAGTTTTGCTTCCGAAATAATTATTATAATTCCCATGTAAATAAATTACTAGTTTTCACTGCATTGAGTAAGAACACATAATTTACAATGGCCAAATATGGGACTATTGCACTAAAAATTAATGCATCTGGAAAAACGCTGTAGGAAGAGGAAAAGGGGAAGGCATTGATACTTTTTTTAGTCCTGTCCTACCTATATGCAAGCACATGACTGTTTTGTACAGTCCTTGCTTCTCATATCCATTTCCACAAACTGTGAATTACAAACCCCAAAATGTCTGTGGAAGGAATGTTTCCATCAGTCCTGTAATCGGTGGCTTCCTTCAATTCCCTGCTCATGCCCACACTCTGAATCCCTGATCAGAGCTGTGAATGTGGTGCCAACTGTTGCCTGCCGTTCCTGACCTATCAGCCAAGGCAGGCATCCACCAGGGCTGACTTTGCATGCCCTTTGCATACTTGCCTAACGTTTTAAGCTCTAATTAGTTGCAATTTATGTCCAGTATCACCCCATTAATTCACACTAATACCTGAGATAATCTTTGTGCCCAGCCAAATCTTTCAAATTAGCAAGCAAGTCAAGCAAAAAAAGTGCAATGGTTCTAAACAACAATATGCAAAAGTCATTGGCAAACATCTGTGTTGCTCAGACATCTGGAAGAGTTCCCATGTTTTCAAGACATACAAAATTTCTCCGTGGTGTGAACTTCGGAATAATTATCTTCTTTGGGAATCTTCTTGAGAAGGGTGGAGGCTGTTGACTTTGCCTTAAAAGATTCACAGGTTAACAAATCTGTGTTTTATCATGAAAAGGCCTATTTGCAGCAACATTTCAGTAATACTGTGTACAGTATTAGAATGAGTATTTCACAATGATGTTTAACTTTTCATACTGTTAAAATTTCATTTTTATGTTTGCCTAAAATATTTAAACAAATGTCCAAATTATAAAATGTTTTACATGTCATATTTCTGTTTAAAATTTTTAATATTTGACAATTCCATCCAATTTCTCTGCCCAACCCCAAAAATATCTAGAAACATTTTAATATTTTAATTGCAAGGGGATGGTAGGAAATTACAGTGGTCCCTCAGTAAAATGCCTTCTAATGATAAAAGTAAATTGGGGACAAACATTAAATATATCTTCATATTTTTGAAAGAGTAGAATTAATTCTATATAATAACAGATCACATCTAATGACTATTTTAACATCTTTCAGGAAAATAAGAGCAAAGAGGAACAGAAAGTTTCCCAACAAATGTGTAAACTATTTTTTTTTTAATTAGCACTGGATTGAAAAAGGTAGTATGAAGTCTTACCTTCTCAAGCAGCTCTGGTAAACTCAGCTAATGAACTATATACAGAGCTTGATATGTGCTTTAACTGATTTCCTAAATCAAACTTAGGTGTATTCCAGTCTGTACATAGTTCAAACTATGACACTGGTTCCATTACTTTTATGAAAATGTCCCAGATCATTCTGTACTTCCCTTTTTAGTTACTACTTCTTAAAAAAAAAAAAAATTAAAAAAAATCAGAGAGCCCAGTTATAAGAAATCTTGGTGAGGAGCACAAATGCCCATGGAAAGTGTGCAGTTTATGATTGTGGTATCTGGGTCAAATAGCAAGAAAGTATAGCAAAGTTTAAGGATTAAAAATTGCCTAAGACATATGAATGATGATGTGAAAATAATTGTGATTGTAACAATTGTAGGTTTAAACAGCAAAAGTTTGATTCTTGTGCATTAGTACAAAAAAGACTTCACTTCTTTATCTCTGGCTTTGAAGAGACGGGAAGATGAGTAAGATGTCAGTTTCAATTAATGGTTTGTCATAAATATTTATAGCCCACGGAAAACAATTGCATGACTCTTTAGGATTGAGCTAATTATTTATAAATCACAGTCTAAATGTATTAACATAATTCTTTCACAGAAGCTTTGGCTTTTAATAAATGAATACTAAAATATCTGTGCTACAATAAATGTGATAAAGAATCTTTCTAAACTGAGTGAGTATGAGAGGTTTCCTTTCACTTGTTCTACTTACTGGGTCTACCCTAAGGCTTTTTCTTTATAAGCCTTGAAATATATTGCTTTTTTTGTTCCAAGATTCAAAATTAAATCCCAGGGGTTTAGTCTCGTTTTTCTGACCAAAAAATACTTAAAATAAAACAAAAGACAATAATTTGTAGGTTGCAAGTCCCAGATCTCGTTTATTTATAAAGCAATAAATATTAGAAGCACAAATAAATTGCACGGGTGTGTAAACAAACTGTACAATGACTGAAGAGTTCGGGAAGGTTTGCCAGAAGACTCCAAGAAGCATATTGTCGTCATCCTGAGTGGGAAGTAAATTGAGGGGGGAAGTGCTTAGAAGCACTTGCGGTGTACAATGGATGGACCAGCTTCATCATACTCCTGTTTACTGATCCACATTTGCTGGAAGGTGGACAGAGATGCCAGAATGGAGCCACCGATCCAGACAGAGTACTTGCGTTCAGGAGGGGCAATGATCTAGGATAAAGAAAGGGAACAAAATCCTCATTTCTGAGCAATGAATCCATATGCTACACACCACTAGATATTTCCTTAAGCAACTAAAGAACTTCTCTATAATGGTATTGATCTTCAGCAGCTCATACAATACATGTAACGTATTAAAAATATCTGTAATTATATTTTCCTCTTTTCTAACACTTGCTTCTAACCAACATAATTATTCTGATTAAATGGAATTTCTGCTCATCGGTTCATCAGCTGTTAATCTCATTTTTTGAGTTGTTCCTATATCCCAGCTTAATTGAAGTGGACATTGTCTCCATCTTTATCCACATTTCATAACACAAATTCCCTACCTTGATCTTCATAGTGCTAGGAGCAAGAGCAGTGATTTCTTTCTGCATGCGATCAGCGATGCCAGGGTACATTGTTGTACCACCCGAGAGGACGTTGTTAGCATACAGGTCCTTACGGATATCAATGTCACACTTCATGATGCTGTTATAGGTAGTTTCATGGATACCAGCAGATTCCATACCTTGAGAAAAAAAAAAAAAAAAAGACAGTAGGCCAGAGAATTACACAAGAGCTCTCCATGAAACGAAACTGTGGCATTTCTCATCATCATTAATATGAACTTCTGTGGCCTTTTTCTAGTAAAAATGCTTCCTGATTATAAAGTGTTACAGAAAAGTATTAAAAAATAGAATCACAAAACTAATTTAGGAAGTGAACATTATTTGTTAGAAAAGGTAAGAATCATAATGCATGTGCAAAGACAAGAGACTCAAAATACACAGTAAGATAACAAGTAAACACGTGAGATAAACTCATTTAGTATATGGCAATGGAAGAAGGGTATCAAGAACAGAAAAGGTGAGTATGGGTTTACGTCAGGCTCACTAAAAGCATTAGTTGAATATGGTACAGACAGCAAAAGAAGACAATATAAATAGCTGAACCGAAGAACTAAACAAATAGAGTAGAGCTAAAGAAGACAATAGTAACTTCTTCAGTTACTATACTATTCAGAATCATCAAAGCAAGACATAACTGTGACACAGAATAAGATATTGGTACTTGATGGACAGAAAAAAGAAACAAGAAGCAAGTGTTTGTAGGTTGCGCTCCAATTTGTTAATTTTAACAGGTGTTTCCTGAAAGGGCTGACATTGGATCCATGGTAAGATGTCAGCTGATGAACAACTGCACGCACAGCTTGGGACATCAGAGTATAAACATTTGCTGTATCCGTCAGCTGCGTGCACAACCAGCAAGGCTTACCATCTCCACCATGGCAATGCTAATTACAGTGTATATAAATATACACACACCTTCACTCTGTGTCCTTCCCCTCTCTGACACTTTACTTCTTCATGGAAATAGATACTGTTTAGAGTGTGACCCTTACAAATACAGCACTGAAGGCTATTCTTGCCATCAGTGACACAGAATCATAAAATGTCTTGAGTTGGAAGACACCCACAAAGATCATGGAGTCCAACTCCTTAATGATGATATTGTAACTGTATGTTTTTTCATTAAAAAATTGCAACCCTAAAACTTGATCTAAAACTTGCAACAAGAGCCTGGAACTCAGCTTATTAGCAGATGAGCTCACATCAAGCCCATTTTACAGGAACCAAATGATATAAATTATTATTCATTCCTGTCTGATCTTCTGCCAAATTTAGGTAAGCAGGGAGAGGAGCGGGGCACCTCCCAAACCTTCTGATTCAGTTATACCTCCTACAGAAAGGAGAATTTCCTGGGAACACTTACCAATAAAGGATGGCTGGAATAAGGTTTCAGGGCAGCGGAAACGTTCATTACCAATTGTGATCACTTGACCATCAGGCAATTCATAGCTCTTTTCCAGAGAGGAGGAAGAGGCAGCAGTGGCCATTTCATTCTCAAAGTCCAGTGCAACGTAGCACAATTTCTCTTTGATGTCACGAACAATCTCACGTTCGGCTGTAGGTACAGGAAAATCATATCAAGCTTTGGATAAGCACAATACTAGAGAAGATGATCAGCCAAGAGAGATGTGAGGATTTTCACAGCAGAGAAAAGCTGAAGGAAGGACTGACCTGTTGTGACAAAGGAGTAGCCACGCTCCGTGAGGATCTTCATGAGGTAGTCAGTCAGATCCCTGCCAGCCAGATCCAGACGCATGATAGCGTGAGGCAAAGCATACCCTTCATAAATAGGTACATTGTGGGTGACACCATCTCCAGAATCCAGAACAATACCTGGCAGAGAAATGTCAGAGAGCAGCTGCAATCACCTAGCAAATGCTTAGAGCCCTTACTCACAGGAAGTAGCGAGAAACACAACAAAGTAAAGGATTTTTCAGGCAGGATAAAGTAGCATATTCTTTTTTGGTCACAAAGATATTTCCAATTCTTTCTGCCTTTGTTTGCCTGGACATGCCCGTGGGGTGTGAATTTTCCCACAGAATAGTCGTTCCATACATATTTTAAATTAATCCATAAGACCAGTTTTCCACCACTACTACCCTGAGCAGTAAGAATATTTGCAATAGTGACTGTCTTGATCTGATAATGGGCATCTTTTGGTCCAGTTTAAACCCTTAAACTGGTGTAACACTTCTGTAACTGAAGTATCCCTATGGGAATCTCTCCTTATTTGCACCACACCAAGCAATGGCACAGTCAGTTCCATGGTGCCTCTCCAAAAGCCATGTAAATTGTCTGTGGAAAGAACTATATGGACTTATTTTGTACTGGCTTTTATGCTACTGTTATCATTAATTGCTATAAACTAAAAATACCTATTTTTCTGTAAATTGAATGAGTTATGGTGTGTTTTCCAATTTGAAATGGAAAGGAAGGAGAGTTCCTGCAAGGAAATAGACTCTACATGGTGTTTACTTGTTTATTTTACCTGTTGTACGGCCAGAAGCATACAGGGACAGGACAGCCTGGATTGCCACATACATAGCAGGTACGTTGAAGGTCTCAAACATTATCTGGGTCATCTTTTCACGATTAGCTTTAGGGTTCAAGGGGGCTTCTGTGAGCAAAGTAGGGTGTTCCTCAGGGGCCACACGGAGTTCATTGTAGAAAGTGTGGTGCCAGATCTTTTCCATATCATCCCAGTTGGTGATGATGCCGTGTTCAATTGGATATTTCAAAGTAAGGATACCTCTTTTGCTCTGAGCTTCATCACCCACATAGGAATCTTTTTGACCCATACCAACCATAACACCCTAAAAGAGAAGAAAACACAGAAAAGCATTATTTGAGGAAGACAACATCACAGAGCCCAAACAACTACATCACAGAGAACTGGCCTGAAGCTGAGTCAGGGGAGGGTTAGGCTGGATATTAGAAAAAAGGTCTTCACCCAGAGGATGACTGGTCACTGGAACAGGATCCCCAGGGAAGTGGTCACAGCACCAACCCAAGAAGAATTTGGAAAATTGTCTCAGGCACATGGTGAGACTCCCAAGGATATCCCATGCAGGGCCAGGAACTGGACCTTGGTGATCCTTGTTGGTCCCTTCCAAGCCAGGATATTCTATGATTCTACAAGTCTAACTATCTTATTTTCAAGAAAGATACAAACAGTCACACCCCTGAAAGGCTGTTTGGGAAAATAAATTTAACATTATTAAAATATTAAGTCAATAGAATCTGAGGTGTTCTCATAACATCTTTTTTCCTTTGATGAGGTGAATGGATTTTTCTCTATTTATAATACACCTCTTATTTTCAATTGTTTCCTTTTGGTCCAAAAATTTGACTGAAAATAAGCTGCACAGTATCACGAGCAGGAAAAGGAGCTTGGAAACAGGAAGATACAGAGGGAAATTAGCATTCCAGTGATCGAAGATACTTCATATAATTATGCAGCCTCACCAGTAATTTATCCAGGATAAAAAAGAAATACAAATTGCAAACGTTTTCATAAAAAAAAAAAAAAAAAAAAAAAAAAAAAAAAAAAAGAACTTTTTAGCAAGGAAATTGTAGGAGAAAAAGGAGATATGGGAAAGCCAAAGACGGGAGTTAAGGAAACACTGGCCAGACCTGGGAATGAATCACCAGTAGTATCGCAAGAGGTGAGCAGACGAGAGGGCAGGGTATTTGGGGCAGGGCAAATACTGAGGGAAGGGGAAAGTGGAAGCGATGCCTAGAGAGAGGGAGATGCTCCCTCCTGCCTCTGTTCTGCCTCTGAATTTACCTGGTGCCTCGGGCGACCGACGATGGACGGGAAGACGGCCCTGGGGGCATCATCTCCGGCAAAGCCCGCCTTGACCAGCCCCGAGCCATTGTCGCACACCAGTGCGGTGGTTTCCTCGTCGTCACACATGTTCGGAAGGAAGCGCGAACCTGGAAAAGAGCGCGGTGGCACGTTCAGAGCCCCGCGGGCAGCCCCTCCGCTCCCTCCCGCCCGCCGTCCCGGAGGGCACCGCCGGATCGGGAGCGGGAAATTTGAGTCGTCCCGGGAGGATGCTCGAAGGCTCGTGGGCAGGGCTCTAAACGGGATCCGTCAGACGCTTTCTTCTCCGCGCTTTAAAAGCCGTCCCAGCTTGGAAGACGCTCAATTAGAGCGTCATTAGCGGATCCCTCTGGCCGGCCGCGGATCGAAAAGGGAGGGAAAGCTCTTTGAACTGCAGAGATCTGTCCTGCCCAGAGCGCTCCGCGGGCGGCCAGGCGGGTGCTGCGCGGGGCCGGGCGGTGTCCCCGGCAGAAGCGGCGTTCAGCCGGGAGCTGCAGGGCCCGAGCTCCGGCTGCACCTGCACGACCGGCGTCCGCCGCCCGGCGGTGCCTCCCGTCCATCCCTCCCACGTCTTCCACCCGTCCCGTCCCGTTCCGTCCCACCCGACACCTCCCCGCCCGCCCCTCGGGGCCGCGGGTGCCGCCGCGCTACTCACCGGAGCGGCACCGGCGGGGCAGCGGGCGAGACCCTGGCTGCCGGCTCGGCGGAGACGCCCCAATTTATACCCCCCGAGGGGCAGCGTCGTCCGGGGCCGCGGCGGGCCGGGGCAGCCACCTTCTCCTTATTTGGTCGGCCCCGCGGCACGGAGCGGCCGCGCAGCCATGAATGGAGCCGGGCCGGCCCCGGCGCGCCCGGCCCATGTAAGGCAGGCGCGGAGCAGCGCGGCCCCGGCCGCCGCATGGCCAAATAGGGAGCCTAGAGCAGCCCCCGGGGGTCAGCGCCGCCGGGCAGGGGCCGGGGAAGGGCCGGGAAGGGGCCGCAGAGCCCACAGCCCACAGCCCGGCTCGGCCCCCGGGGTCAGCAGCCGCCGGTGCCCCGCCAGGTGCGGCGCCTCCGACTCGTGATGCTCGAGCTTGGCGGAGGGTGCGAGGGAAGCCGCACGGGTGCTTCTTCTCCCGCTTTTTCATTTTTCCACCAAAAAAAAAAAAGGCTAGTCGAGCTTCTGTTTAATCTACGAGTGGTGGGTTACTTCGGTGCCAACAACCGAAGCTTCTCTCCTGCGTGGAGGTGGCATCTGCTCTCTGTGTTGCCTTACGAAGGAGCAGTGCACAATCGATTTCTTTTAAATTTTGATTTGTTGTGCTGCAACAATCACCCTTTTCTCTGCTTTTGGCTGACATCTATAGCACAAAAAGGGATGTGCTCATTTATGTTAATATGCATGTACTTAAACTCCTCATTTTTGCTCTTTTAATGTAGACCAGATCAGTAAGAGATAGTGGTATGTCTGGGGCAGAGGACAAGATATGGGAATAGCTTAGACAAAACCCAGCTATGGTATTAATGTAATGTGACAGTTGTTTTCCTGCTCAGTTGTTGAAACATCCACATTGGTAATTTGTTCCAGCGGTGGAACCTAGAAAATCCGTGTGTCTTCAGGAATTTTTTTTGTTTGTTAAAAATAGAAAGACTGGAGAGGCATCCCTTGAGTGGGTTTGGCCTGGTATGTGAAAGCAGAGATTGTCAACTCATGTCCCAGAGAAACTCATTATAATGTGGAGTACAGTGTCCTCCAGGAGCTCTGCTTATAAAGTGCCCCATGTCTGCCTGTGAAAAAATGCCAGAATGCAGCGGGGAGGATTGAGGTTTGGGACAGAAGGGAATGGTGAGATTCAGTCAAGAAAGGAACACTCAGATGGATCAACTGCTTAAACACAGGTCGAGTTTATGAGATGCCATTCAAAGGCTGGCAGACATCACATGGATATATGCATCTTAAATTATGTAGGAGGAAAGAGCTTGTGACTGCACAACCTGCAGTCTGGGGGCTTTAAGAAGTCCTGGGGGAAGAGAAATCTGCATGGTGGTTTAGCTCTGACAACAGCTGGAAATGGTTATTTGTTTCTAAACGATATCCAAAGGGGGCGTCAGAGACCCTCGGACTTTAATTTCTTCTGAAATCAGATTGTGGAATCAGTTTCCTTGTTTCTAGCACAATTAATGAGGTGGTTAGCTCCACCCCAACCCCAATTTGTCTTGGGTTTGTGCCCAATTATGAGCACAACTCTGAAAGAGATGGTAGCAGCAAACTTCTTGGATATTAATAGCTCCTGCTTTTCTTTAAATGCTGCAGGGAAAGAGAAGCTCTTCCAGGTGAGACACCATTTGTGTACAGAGTTGTATATGTATATTTAATATATCAGTGTATATATAAATATATATGCACATATATATTTTATATGCATGCATTTATCTGTGTGCATAGACATATATATTTATGTATCGATATATTTATGTATTGCTTTTTTCTTTTTCTTAGCTACCTAAGAAAGGCTGTGTAGGACTGTGAAATGCCATGACCTCAAAAGGTCAAAGCAGCAAAACACTGTGCTTCAGTGTCTGCTCTGGACAAACTTCAGCTCTTTGTTTGCTTTGTCTTGATGGAAAATCAACCAAAATCAATACTGGTGAGATAAGGACCCCAAGTGAGTATATATTTCTCTAAATCGATCAGGCACATGTAACAGACACTTGGAAACACTTTGGTGATAGCCATGCCTATTTATACAAGAATTCATATGTATGCAAGGATTTCTAAGCATATACACCCTGGCACAGAGCAGCCTTTCAAAGAAAAAAAATACCATATGCTGCTTTCAATTTTAAAAAGTCATTGGTTAGTTGCCATACATAGTTTAAATTTGGGGTTTTTTTCCCTAGCACATCTTTTCTACAGAAACCATATAATGGGAGGGATGGACCAGCTTTGCCAGCACTAGAGATTACTTTACAGTGTTATCTCAGCTGTTGCTCGGTTCAGAGGTGTTGCAGTATTTACATAGAAGTCCCCTGCTGATAGCTGCATTGAATTCCTCCCCAATCAGACCTGCTCTGACACATCCTACATTCCCTCTGGCTAGAAAGAGACAGACTCTCCTGGAACTGAGACAGCCAGCTCTCACTGAAAAATCTATGAAACAGTTTGTATTTTCTTGTTTACTTTCTAACTAAATTTCTGCTTTCTCTACTGTCTGCTCAAGTTTTACATTTCTAATGCAGCAGGACTCACAGTTAGGATCCTGAGGCACTTGAGAACTCATCAGTCCACACACCAACACTCTCCCATGTATTGCAAGGTCAAATGAAAAGGGCACCACATATCGTACATAATTCCAAAATATCATTCCCTTCCTTGTAGCCACTTGAAATTGCTCAGCTAAAGTTATTCCTTTGGCCAAAATAATTCTGCTTTCTGCAGTAAAGTGTTATCACAGCCTCAAGTAAACCAGAGAAGCAAAAAACCTACTGAGGTATGTTATGCAATGTCGTCTACAGGAAAACACTCTAGCTCTGACTGACCAGGGCCCCCACATGCTGTGTACATTTCCCATGACTTAGATGTTGGGAGTGACCCCAGAGACAAGGGAAACACAGGGTGCTGGAGAGCAGACAGATCTGCAGTGGACGTGATCTACATGTCCCTAGAACAGCCTGAACACACAGGAGCATGAAGCCTCAGTGTGAATGATTATTAATAGGAGAGCAAAATTAAATATATGTATGTCTGTATCTATAGAGAGAGGTGTATATCTATCTATATATAGCTATATATCTATATCTATCTATCTATGTCACCTATATATATATATATATATATATCGGAGACATATGCATGTAGGCAAAACTAGATGTGTTGTTCAACACAAGAAGACACTGCTGTGGCCACAGCCAAAATCAGAACATGGGTCCTTACCCATGGTAAAAATGTGAACAACAAAAAAATCACACTGTGATCTTATGATGCCTTGAAATCCTAACAACTGCTATTCAGCTTTTGGCTAAAGAAAAATACATAAGCTTAAAAATATAGCCATGATTCTTTAAAAGCTTTAAAGCATAGAACACTTATTACAACAGACTTCAGATTATTTACAGTATTTAGCAATGTGTCCAGAAATTGCTAAATGTGTAGGATCAGGTTCTCTCTGTATTTTTCAATTCAGCCTTTCAGTTTATGATTTTTTTTTCTGTAAATGTCCCAATAAGATCAATACATTTTTCTTAATATACCAAACAATTTCATATACAGTATATCCTGACTGAGCAGATTTTAGAGCAATTTCTCATTTAAAATCTGTTATTTCTAAATCCAATAGATGTTGACATATAAAATCTGTCCTAGCACAGAGCCAAATGTTACCTCTCTTAAGCCTCAGGCCAGTGTAGTCTTTGAAAGAAACTTTACATTTCCAAGAATAAGAAGAAAATGCCATTCTGACAGGTTTTCTTTTGTCTCACAACAGCTGTCTGGAGCTATATGGTCTTTAGAAATATAAAGCAGCATTGCAGCAGAATCTTGTTGATGGGCAGAAGCCCTGATGAGATGGGAATGCCAAACATGCAATATATGATGAAAATCACAGTCATGAAGGAGTCACTGTCACGAAGGAGCCATGTGTTGTTATCAATGTCTGTGCAGTTATGAATCTCTCTGTGTGTGCAGACATACAAAGAGAAGCCAGAGAAGACAGTTCTGCAGTCACCACAAATCTGAAATTGTTCCCTATGAAACTATTGAAGTCTTGAACTTTCCAAGTGAGAAATCTTTCTCCTAGAAGAGAGACTCCCAGTTTAATAATTACATTGTCTGGCAAACATTTCCAGAAAATTCATTGGGTGTTCCCCTTTCTTAGTTATGTCTCATCCACCTAGTATTAGCCCATGTTTCATGCTTTATATATTCCTTGTCTCCTCAGCATTTAAACCCTTCACATAATTGCAGGCTCTTATCATCTCTACGTGTCTTTCTCTCACTCACTCATGAGCTGCTGCACTTCTATAATTAACCTAAAACATCTTAAGTGTGCACTGAAAATCATGAGGTGGGCACTGGGAGTTAGAGATGCAGCTAAAACACCTTGTTATGAAGCTGAGAGGTTTAGGCACGGGCAGCATAAGTGGAGGTGAGTGGCAGTCAAAGGAATTTGTTCTTCTAAGTCTCTCACTCTCCAGAAGTATTATTTGCCACATGTCAGTTCCAAAGAAAGGATGAGATTCTTTCATCTATTCTGCCCCCTTTGCAGTGGAAAGAGAGTGTGCCAGATTGGGCAAGTAAATCTGTGCCCTATCCACGTATTGCTTTGCAAATTTAGCACTTTGAAAACTGCTACCAGACCAGTGCCCTGAGCAGATGCAAATCCACTGCTAGTGGTGTTTCCAAAACACTGCTGTAATCTCCCAATGCAGACACATCCACCCTTCTGCAAGGGTGAGCCACAATCACCTCTGGTAGCTCATGTTCAAGCTGAGTGGTGTGGTTGACACACCTGGAAGATGGGATCCATCCAGGGGACCTGGATAAGTTCAGGAAGTGTGCCCATGGGAATCTCATGGGTTTTAACAAGCCCAAGTGCTGGTGCTGCACCTGGGTCAGAGCAGCCCTCGGTACCAGCACAGGCTGGGGATGGACAGATCAGAGCAGCCCTGCCCAGCAGGACTTGGGGGTGCTGCTGGGTGAGAGGCTGGGCATGACCCAGCCATGGGCACTGCCAGCCCAGAGAGCCAAACGTGTCCTGGGCTGCATCCAGAGCAGCGTGGGCAGCAGGGCAGGGAGGGGATTCTGCCCCTCTGCTCTGCTCTGCTGAGACCCCTCCTGCAGTGCTGCACCAGCTCTGGGGTGCCAGCACAGCAAGGACATGGACCTGCTGGAGAGAGTCCAGAGGAGGTCACACAGATGATCAGAGGGATGGAGAACCTCTCCTGTGAGGAAAGAGAATTGGGAGTGTTCAGCCTGGAAAAAGGAAGGCTTTGGGGTGACCTAACTGTGGCCTTCCAGTACCTGAAAATTGCCTACAAGAAAAATGGAGAGGGACTTTTTACAAGGGCCTGGAGTGACAGGACAGGGAAGAATGGCATCAAACTGAAAGAGAGTAGGTTTATATTAAACATTAGGAAGAAATTATTTTAATTTGAAACTAAAGGACCCTGAATATACCAGCTGCTGCAAAGTAAGGTGCAAGATTCCAGATTGTTTCTCTGCTGCCTTTTAGTTTTCCAGAATCAGAGACAGATGTCTCATGATTACAACAAAAGCATCAATTAAACAGTCTGTTTTAATTGCATTCTCACTAAGAAGAATTAACCTTTAATAGAGGAAACCATCAAATACTTTTCTGTTAATCTTTCCACATGCATTTGCTGGTATTGTGTGTGAAAGCAGGAGGACCAACATTTCTTAATTTGCGTAGACTGAGAGAAGGAAGTGATGCTTTACAGATGAGAAGCTAAGCTTCAGCAGGATGAAGTCACACTGGAAATCAGCAGTTTATGTAAGAATTGAATCCTGCTTCTGAAGACCAGTTCTTCCATTAAATAAGAAGCACTCCATTGCTCTCAGATATGAGTACGTAAGATTTCCTGAATCTGTGGCATGCAGAGAGTTGCTTTGCCACAATTCATAGATACATCTTTCTGAAGAAATGTGTTACAAGACCCACTGATTCTGCTGATGCTATTAGGAACACAAAGATATTTGATGAGTCTCATAAAACTGTGATGGTTCCCACATACAATTTTGCAAAGCTGTGAGATTATTTAAATAAAACCAGCTCAATTATTAACAGAGGGTGTAGCTGCACTGTGTTACATGGAGTTGAAGTAAGAGGATTCAGGTGTAGAAACAGATGATGCAGAGACTGGCTTGGAACATTCTGGGGAAATTATTTGTGTTGCTAAAAACCAAAGCTCCTTCAAAATACATTTACCCCAAAAGTTTTCTACTCCATTTTTCAAAGAATGCTCTCAAGTCAGCTCATTTCACTTTCTTACAGTTTAAAAAAAATCCACAAAACTACAGCTTTACTTTGCAGAAAAACACTATCTGAATTACAAAAAAAAATGTAAGTGATAGAAACTATTTTTTCCCAAATTTTGTTTCTAAGTATTTTCTGTATTTTTGTCCCCCAGAAGAATTCAATAGAAAAATTATTTTTGTCTCACTGTTTTCAAAAGATGAAAAATTATCTCAAACATAACAGCTTATTAAGCAAAGCTAAAACTCTGATAATCAAAATGAAAGTTCTCTGGAATCTTGCTGACCATTTGATTTCCTTGAAAATTGAACAATTAACAATTAAGCAACTACCTACAAGACTGAAGAAGCTTCATCAACGCTACCTTATAAAGAGAGTTTATGTGTAATAAAAAAAAATCTTGTAAGAGTAAGTTCATATATTGTGGTTGCATATCATGTTACAGATGCAAATTTTATCCAACTTTTGCCATTCTATTCTCCTCATGCAGGGTAAAAGAGAGAGATTGAAAGACAGAGTTCACAAATCTACACTTACAGGTGAAGGAATCATTATGTAATACTGGTTACATTATGTAATTCAGGTTCCATTTCCTGAATTGGCAGTCAGCCACTGGATCAAAAATTTTGCTTTCACAGGGAAAATATATTATGGCTGCATTTCTGGGGAGGTATGGCTTAGGCTTTTTACCAGATTTTATCAATACTTACTTCATAGTGTGTTTTATAAAGAACACCCAAATATTTACAAAATCAATATCCTACAATGAGCTGTCTTCAATAATGCAATCTTAATTCCAATCCTGAATTTCTATAATATATTCACTACAACTAACAAGAATCCATAGCAGACTGACATTTTGAATTTTGTCAGTAAAATATATGTGTAACATTTTAACAGTACTGACAAGACTTTTAAGATCTCAGAGAGCATTTATTACGCTACTTGTATTAAGTACCTACAGGCTAAAAAACACAAAACCACAACAAAAAATCAGAGTGAAATGAGAATTTCACATTTTAAGCCATTATAGAATGCTTGGTAATGGAAACAATTTCAGTGGACTAAAGGGGGATTACATCCAGGATTTAATAATTTTCTAAATCATATTCTAGAATGATAGTGGGAAATATTTTCTACCAGTACTTATTTTGTCACTTATTTATTCAAAGTCTTAGCAACAGAAAAGAAAAAAAAAAAAAAACAACTCATGGTGTCCCACATTTTTCTTGCTAAAAAGCCCTGTTTTATACAAGACTAAGCATTTACCAACATTTCATTAACATGATAGAAAATGGGGCATTTCTGAGTTAATTGTAGAACAGAATGCTGGATTTTCAGTGTATTAGAATAATTTATTTGAGCTACTGCCATCCTTAACATAGGAAGTTATGTTACTGGCTCACCAAACGTGGTAATTATTTATTCTTGCTACAAAGATGTCCAAAATTCAAATTTCAAATAGCATTTTGTATGTACTAGTATGTACTACAGGTAGGAGTTGTAGACAGTAACAATAGAATTTTCTATTTAAAATACTGTTAAGGCATAGCTAAAATTTCAATTGATTATCATTCATCCAGTAAAGAACTGACAAACAGGAACTGTTCTAAGCTTGGCAACAATGATCCATTGCAGGTGGTGGTTTGAATCATTGCAAAACCCAGGAAAAACTTCTGGGAAAAAAGGGTCAAAATTGAAAGGTTAAATGCATATTCAAGGAACAGGTAATCTATCTAAAATCTCAGTAATTCAAGATCAGAGAAAGCACCAGATGGAAATCAGTAAAATCTCACTGGCAAAAGTTCATCATTTAAGTCAACTGGGGAAAATGTTGCTGAAAATACAGTTTTAATAGGTTGCCTTAAGCACAGTAGATGTTCAGGGAAGAACAGAAAGGTCAATTCAATGGTTCATAAAGCAATTATTTCCCCATAAAATATTTTCTAAAATAATACACATAGTACAACCAAAGGCAGTCACCACAAGGAAAATCTAAATGTTTTCCTGCTTTGCAAAATGGTATCTAAACTAGCAGGCCACAAGGTTGCTCAGAGGAATGATGATGCTCCTCAGAGGAATTCCCATGATAAGCAGTTGTTTCCCAGTGCAAAACGTCTTCCCTTGGGTTGCATTGTCTTCATGACATAGCTTGACATGAAGAAAATTTCAAATATAGCATACTGCATTTCAAGATGAGATAAAATGGCCTTGAGACAAAGGATTCAGCAAAAACTAGTAAAAAAGAGCAGTTACCTGCTGAGGGTTCCAAGCCATCTCACATATTGCAGGTGGAGCCAACCCATCTGTGCCAATTCTCCAGATTCCTGCTGACTGAGAGGCAACTAAGAGCTAGCTATGCAGCACCTCCAGCCTACCTTACATATAGCACACCACACATACTTTTTAGAAAATAACAATTAAAATTGATGATGCTTTCAAAAAAGATACCATTTTAAAGGTTAAGGCCTTAAATACAGAATCTCTTCTGAAATGTAAATTTTGTTAAAGTTTTTTGAAACTGAAAAATAAATACTTTGTCTTCTGTAAGATTCACCTGCATTGTTTTCCTTTTTCTGTCATTCATGGTCAAGCTGATTCCCAGTGAGGACCCTATGACAACTCAGATGGAAACTATCTAAAAAATGGCTGCTGTAAGAATTAAACTGTTGCACTCAGAATGCAGGATCTAGGTACTCAAGCCCAAGAAAAATGGGAATTAACTCCAGAAAATTCAGAAACCTGATATTTTTGAGAGAAAATCTTTAGAAGAAAGTTAAAGGAGCTCATAAAAACCATACCAAAATTCTTAATAAACTGTCACTGAATTTATAGACTTTGGAATAAGCCCAAGAAGAGTTGTCTAGTTATATTGCTCTCCTATCAAATTAAGAAGGACACAACAACTATTTGTAGCTAAATAGAAGGTATAAATGCCCAAGGATAAAGAAAAATTTATTTGGTAGAAATATAGCTAGCATATTTACTCTGGCCATTAATTATGAATCTCTGTGTACCCTACAAAAATGTTAATCTAGGTTGTCACCTTGAAAGGATGCTGTGAGAGTTCAAACCACAGCAGAAACTGGACTATTCCTATTGAACTACGTGACTGACATATTATTTTGCTGAGTCAATTTCCATAACAACAGGAAGAAGATGCATTTCCGTACAAGCATAAAATAAATTCAAGATTAAATAAATAATAGAATGAATATTGAAAATATTGTGCCTAAATATATTCTGAAAATTCCAGTTGGCCTGGAAGCATATACACTAAGAAGCATATAAATTAAATGAGGTCTCAAAGCCTGAACATTAAGAGAAAAAGATAGAACATGCACTGTAATTGCAGTTCTGGGCTAGCTAACAAACTGCCTCTGTCCTAAAGTCAGGAGATTTCTGGATCTTCAAAGGTCTTCTAGTTTGATATAACTGAGATGATCATGCTTCTTAGTGAATTTTAAACTGCCAAAATTCCTGTGTGGCTTTTATGCACAAAACAATGGTTAGATGACTAAAACAGGTTAGATGACTTACTGATAAACAGGAAATTGTTGATCAATCTGAAAAAGAAAAAAATCTTCTAAGAAGTAGCACTCCAGTGTTTTAAGCATCAGTCCTAAAGTCCTCAAACTTTTTAATTATCCTCCATTCCTGCTGGTGTTTTCCTGGGGGCATCCAGTTTTATGGGTGACTTTAACACGATGACATAGATCTCAATGTGAAGAAACTCCTTTGCTCAGCCATATTTTCCAAGCTGATCTGCTTGAAAGCCCTAGAAACTACTTCTGGTTCCAGCAGTTATACCCACCTGAAGCCCAAGAGCAGTAAGATTCTGAGTTCAATTATTAATAAAAAGGAAATTAAATACTGGAGGCCTTACCTTTAGGAAAATTATCTCTGCACTATCTAATTTTATTTTAAAAATATAAATTTATTTATTAAAAAAAATATTTAATTTTCAAATGAAATTAAGTAGACTCCTGATTCTACTTAAATCTGAGTAAGGGAAAAGAGTGTTACAAAAGGTAAATGCTATGGGGTCCAAGCAGGATTCAAGGAACCAAGGGAGTGCACAACACAATCCACTGGGGTGCAGAAGAAAAATACTCTTTGTATTATTAATAGATAAGATAAAAAAAAAATATATTTGTGTTTGTTTCATCTTTTTCTCATTCATTTTCTAATTTTGGGATTTTTTGCATTTTATAGTGTACAGAACGTGTTATTATAGTAGAACTCATATGTAAATCATACATTAATAAATATACACAGATTGGAAGTGCCCATACAAAATTTTTACTGACAGAGGTGTGCAATCAAAAAAGTTTGGATGCCACCAGCCTAGAACAGTTAATGCTGGAGGCCCATTCCAACTAGGAAATAATAAACAATAGGATGCAGTTCAAAATCTGATCAAGGATGGCTGAACAAGAAAACTTAATAATATAAGGTTTAACAGACTGTGATCCAAAAAACAACACAACAAAAAACCAAAACACAACAACACAAAACAATATGCAACAGCCCCTTAAGACATACTCAGCACAAGGAATTCTACAACTGTTATGTCATGCATAAAAGCAGCTTTTTAAATATAAAAGGGACTTTAGCAAAGTAAAGTGTGTAATGGAGAAGGTAGAAAATATCATGAAGGAAAATAAAATCAATTAATGAAACCTCAAATTTTTAAAAAAAAATTAAAAATCTTTCTGGGAAAAAAAAAGTATGCAAATTATAATGAATTAAGGAAAACCCAACAAAACCAGGAAAAAATAGAGGAAAGAGTTAAAGAGAATAAAGATGGATAAGATATTAAGAGTGAAAGGGGAGGGAAATATGGAGGTTATTCTGACATTCACATCTGTCTTGACTGGGGGGCTCCAAAACTGATTGCAATCCAAAAGTTCTTGAGAAATCACCTACTAATTTTTAATTTGAGAGAGCTGGGGAAGGAAGTGCAAATTAAAGAGGTGCTCACAGAGATCATTCAACATCCTAATTCACAGTGTACTTCTCCCAAATGCTCCTGGGACTCTGGGGACAGTCACAGCCTTGACACGTTGGTACCCTGTGGGTGTGTAACTGGATGTGTGACAGAAATGACATGAAGAGCTAATGCTCCAGTACTCCCAGGAGGCACCTGCTGGGCTTGAGCAGTAACTTGAAGATGTTTGTACATTGGAGGCTTCCTTTTGCCAGCCAGCACAATCATTGGCAGTCACGCAGCAATGCTTATGACTGAGAAGGAAATCTAATTACAACACTGATTTTTAAAAAGTGGATTTCTATGCAGAACGGAAAGTAACCACACACAGATATTTCAAAATCAGCTTTCAACAGAAAATCTGTTTTTTCAGAAGTTTTTCTCAATTCTGTTTGATTATGGAACTATAAAAGAGGGAGAAAAGAGAAAATATCCGAGTCATCCCGTCTGTGCTAAATAAGTTTAAAAATGCTGTCATTCCAGCACTTAGAAGCCGACCTACAGGGAGTCCATCACATGTACCACATACTATGTTTAGGGTTTGAATTTGGGTACATTTATTTCTCTTATTTTTAATATCAAGGACACATACTGTGCCCAATCTAAATCTCACATTTCCACCTGATAAATTAACATGAATGTTAGATGAATGCTTAATGTGTAAGTTTTATCTGTCTGCTCTGCCCTAGCAGAATTCACAGCTCCCATGTTAATACACAGGGGAAGTTAAATGTTTCAGAGAACAGAATCAGCAAAAAAGTCTCCCAGTGAATCACCTCAGTCAGCATTGTGTTTTTTTCTGATCCTGTCCTCTAAAATATTAAATTTCTCCTGTGTATCACCACCCAATTCAGCATAAGATGATGCTTGAAGGCTGAGGCTAAATGAGGACAAGGGTATTTCTGAAATACCATTCATCTTCAAAGCTTAGATGCTCTTTTTTTGCCAGTTTGGATTCACAGCCTGAAACCACTTTCTAAAGTAATGGCAAAAATGCATCAGGTATGGCCAACTTTGTTTTCCAATGGCTTTTTAATTGCAGCAGCTTGTTCATAAATAGCATATGTAATCCTTTTGTGTTTCTACTGAGGTAGAAATACTTATCACTACCACTCAGAAACAAGTTCAAGGCAGTTCCTGACAGAAGCTATTGCAAGAGTAATTATGGGTAGCTATATAAAGGACTGAGTCTCTCACTATACCCTAATGGTTAGGTACATCCTCAAAAAGAGATATTGAGAGATATTTGGGGGTTGTTTCCCTAGCTATTCTTCCCTATCAGTACTTAGCAAGTAGCTGCATTACATCAATACTGTAAACCAGCCTTGGTGATGGTTCTCTCAGCTGTAGGCTGGAGAAGATGGACTATGGCTTCTTCAGGCATTTTCCCATACCCTTCTTCACCACAGAGTTTTCCAAGGGTCCTGCAGAACAAGATGATACATTAATCTCTACATATCCCAGAAAAGCCCTGCAATAGGTTTGAATAAATTGAAGTCCTAAGCATCACACCCAAAACGTGTCCCTGTAGTACCCAGAGTGATACTAAAACCCCTGCTGGAGAAAATATATGCAGTAATTTAACTTCTACTTAATCAGTAACTGTAAGAGAAACATTCCTGACTTTGGGTTCCTGACTTTGCAAGCATGGTATACTTTCACTGAATTGTCTTGGCACAAAGGTTTCAGGGAGATTTAAAAAAGGAAGCTGAAATTCAGAAGCAACATCATATAGCACCATAATGCTTTTTCTCCAGCAAGGCTTGTGTCTTTACTTTCACCAATATTACTGGCACAGTAGTAACAGGTTTCCACATCCATGTTGGAGATAGGTATCATTCCTGGGTGCATTGTTTTTCCCTAAGTCTTTCAACAACATCTCATCAGCCCTATAACCTCATTCTTACATTCAAGTCTATCTCCACAATATAACCTTGCCCAATCCTCCAGTTTTCAATCTTTTCTAAATAATTAAGTTTTGACACTGAGTTCAAAACCTGAAAAATGCATCTATGCCTTTTCCAAGTAAGCTACTTTCTCTGAGTACAAGGTATCATTACTCATTTTCAGTACAATAGCTTCCATTGTATATTTTAGGATTTTTAAGGTTTCTGTGACATGCCTCAGAGAAATTCAAATTTCTCAGTTAAAAACTGAGAAAAGGTTGTTCACAACTGAAAAGCAAGGATTAGCAGAGTAAACTATGAGACCCAGCAATCTACAGCTGAGAGCTTGTCTGATGCAAAGCTGTCTCCACTGCCTAGCACAGGAGCTTGCCATGGCATGCACTCTGAGCATGATGCCTCCCCCGACACGCGCCCTTCAGCAACACTTCACTTGATTCACCAGCTCCTGTTAGAGCTGAGAGAGGAGAAAGGAATCCTTAGAGGGCACACAAGGCTATGCCTGTGGGCCAGCCAAGAAACACCAGCACAATGAGGCAAAATAATCTCCACACTACGCAGTTGCAGCCTGCCATCTGAAACCACTGACATGGAAAAGAGGGGTCGATTTTGGCTGCAAGTGCATATAGAGATACATAGATAGACCTCTTTTGTTTGGGTGTTTGCTTCTTTTCTTTGAGGGAGTGAGTGAAAGATATTTTCAGCCAAGAACGATCTGTTTTCTCTATTTAACAAAAGCCTAATTTAAAAAACACCAAGCCACACATGACTTCTGGGGTTTCCTCCTGAGGAAGAAAGGAAAATACCAGATTCACTTTCATGAGTAGCATTCTAGACTAGCAGAATGACTTAGATGCAAACTTTTAACACAGCTCTGCAGAGATAGCTTTCAATGTCCCTTCAATGCATGATAAAATACGGCTACAGATGAAGAGTAAAATTAATGTTTGGAAGTCAACATATTTGGAATATAATACATGAATAAGATCCCAAGAATTAGACTATGGCTAGTCCATAAAGCTGCAGAATATTTCAGGTTCACAACATTGCTTATTTACTGGTTTAATGAGGAATAGGTTGCACACAACTAGTAGCAGGTTAATTGAGTTTGGATATCTGCTGGTTCTTTTCATTATCACCTACTCCCTGTGATGAGCTTTGAGACTATGTGCTCTATTTAACAGATCCATCAAGCCTATTATCCACCAAGACTATTAACAACTATCTCCCCAATGACTTGAGATGTGTTGTGAGCTGTCAGAGTATTTTATTTCTGCCTTGCTCATTCTTTCAGCAGACTGGAAAATTGCAGATATATTTATAAGTATGATAACCACACAATTGAAAACACAACCTGCCCTTTTCTGATGGTCTTGTGAGAGGTCCAACAACTAAATAAACTTAGAAAAAGGATGCAATGGAAAAATAAATCATCATATCTAAAATACTGAGACATTTCTCAATGTTTGATTTTTAATAATTCATAATTGTGATTTTGTGGTAAAAATACAAACTGCTCAAAAAATTCCTTCAAAATTAGAATCCAAGAACTCTGTGCACTCTTGGTTATCAGATGACTGTTGTAACTATTTACATATACAAAGTGATAAAGGGGTTAGACATCAAGGAGAGAGAAAGAAAAGCAAAAGTTGGGGTAGTAAAATGCAGTATTACTCAGCCTAATGAGAGATAACTGGGTATGTTACAGTATTATTGAGTTAAACAGATTGCTCAAATTCAGGTGTTAATAAAATACATGAATAACACACAGGAGTTTTTTATTTTAAAATCATAACAAAGTAAACAATGACGTGAAAAATAGGAGTATCTGGGTGTATAGTCAACATATACAGTTCTATTTCTTCAGACAAGTTCTTCTTACAAAACATTTAAAATACAACCAGAAAGAATGTTTTCTTGAACAGTATAGCTTTACCTAGAGAGTGTAGCTCATGGACAAATTTCATAGCGATCACACTAATCATACTAACACAATCACACGATCACACTAACATATTAATGCAGTTTTCATCATACATGTTAATGAAAATGGACCAAAGAAGCACTCAAAGATGGAAAGGTGTGGATTTACCAGGTGTGAATTTTTACTGCCTTATGATATCATTCTGTAAAGTACACAAATTTATCAATTATGAGTAAAAGCAGAAAAATATATGGAAAACAACCTTCCTTACCTTGACAGCACTTGACTATTTAAATGATGATAATTTCTCCAGCAGGCACCCACCAAAGCAGGAAACCCAGGTGAATACGATGTTCAACATGGGTCTGCCTCCTCTTGAGTCACCTGAACAGGACCAACCACACTCCTGAGCCTGACATTCCCCAACACTCACACCTGACAACTGGCAACCATGGCAGGAAACATCTTTGTGCTGGCTCATGGAACCCCAGCTGGTGGCTAGGCTATCTGGAGCTGCTGGGCAAGCACAGAAGTGTGTAGAAGTCACCAGCATCAGCCAGAGACTGCACATCCCAAGAGGCATTGATGGCTGCCCTGGTAAGACCCTTGTGTGTCACCTATTCTGAAGAGCTGAAGATCCAGCTTCCACCCTCAGCCATGGTTTGGCAGATGCATTTTAGTGAATACAATAAGTTTCTTCTGATCTCAGCTACAAAAAACATGAGGCAGGGAAACTAAAGATAGACACTAATGTCCATGCATGCCATGTTTTGATTAGTGAAAACTGGAGGAGAGACATGGCACACATCAAGATATTAAAAATTAGTCCCTCCACTCCTTCCATGACAGGAATAGAAAAATAAGGAGAAAAGTTTTGCAGTGATCTTACAGAAAACTCCACTGTGATCACTATGAAAGAGTATATTCCTCATGTCATTCACATGGCATGAATCTGAGTCAGGCAAGTTCAGATTGGACATCTGGAAAAGGTTTTTCCCTCAGAGGGTGTTTGGGCACTGAACAGGCTCCCAGGGCAGGGGTCACAGCACCAGCCTGGCAGAGCTCAAGAAGCATTTGGACACTGCTCTCAGGCACAGGGTGTGACTCTTGGGGTGTCCTGTGCAGGGACAGGAGCTGGACTCTGTGGTCCTTGTGGGACTCTTTCAACCCAAAACATTCTGTAGTTCTGTCATTTTGGTACAGGCATACCAAAGAAACAGGAAAAACCAGACAGGGAGGAATCATGTCCCAAAACCCCTATGGGAAAGTTTCTGCTTATATTCATTATGCAAGCACTTCCTCAAATCCTCCAATTTCCTTGCCTTTGCCATCATTTTGCTAGATGACAAGAACATTCTATGACTTCCAGGGAATGTTCAGTGTGCATTTCTGTTAGCGCATTTGGTAAGTTTTTAAAAGGCATTTAACAGACACTTTTGTATAGACAGCTTTTTTATAATTCAACTATGTTTATGCTTCAAAAACTTCTGTTAAAATCCACTTGGACTATATTAAATCACATCAGAGTGAAATGTTGTAAGATATTCTAAGTAACTTTCTTCTTGTGGAGATACCTCAAAGAAAGTCTCTGTCACAAGTTGAGCATTTAGTTTAACAAAACATCTTATAGTCAATGTAAATATATGTCAATTTGAACTATGTCAACATTTTTTTTCACAGTGTATATGAAGAAGTGGGGTTTTTTTTCATAAATTTATTTCACCACTGAAGCTGCTAAACAAATATTTTGGTTGAAAATTCAAGTATACGGATGTCATGATATTCAGAGTTATAATGCTGCTGGCAAGCCTGACAGCTTGCCAGCTGAAATTTTAAACACACAGTCAACTTAAGCAAAAGAACAAATTCAAATAAAGAAAATGCACAGGACATAGGAAAATAGTGGCATTATATCTTCAGTCTCATATTTGCTGAAAAGGCCCTTAGAATTAATTTGGAGATGGTCTGAATTTTTTCTTCCAATAGGAAACAAATCCTTCACTCTGAACATGTACCCACAGAATAATATTGTAAATTAGTGCTTAATTTCTGATTGCCTTTCCTAGACAAATTGTCAAATAGCTAATTAAATCTGTCTTCAAACTTCTCAGTTATGAATATATTTAAGATGTCCCAAATCTGTCTTCAAGCTAGAACAAGACAAGAAAGCACTGTCTTTCTTGTTCTACTGGGTGAGGGAATCCCACCAACAAAGCAGATTTTACAAGAGTATCTGAAATGGTGGTAGCCCAAAAAATTTAGTGAAAACATTATGAACACATTCAAGTATTTTCTCAGAATTACCCTAAAGATTGTTATGAATAATTGTTCCTTGTCTTCAAGATTGTGGATTTGAAAAGATACTGATACCTATACGGCATAGAGGTAGATGTGAAAGGAAAAACCCCTATGCAAACCAAAACTTTTGTGAATACAACAGCATGTAAACATCAAAATCTAAAACCATAACCTGAAAACCTGAAGCCACAGGGTTGTGTGGCTTAGGAGAGACCTTTATGTACATGGCTGACATTGAGTCAGGCAGTGGCAGTTTGGTTCTTCACTGTTACAGTTACCCTTATAAACCTTATACAGATTTCTGAGCACATCCATTCTTTTCCACATTAATCTCTCAGAGGCTCACCTTGCAAGGTGAAGCTTATGTCTTCACCTGTGTGTTGAATGTGGCCATATCTCAAGTGCAAAAAGCTGCAAAACTAATTCAGCAAAGTTTCTGAGCTGAGAAGTTCCTACTAACAGCAAACTGAGGCAGAAGGCAGAGGGTAGGGGAAGATTCCCACTAAAGCTTTTCTGGTTGACTTGAGGAATAGAGCTCTGAAGGCATCAGTGTGAGAGCAGTAACAAACACAGTTGCCTCTCTCACTTCTCAAAGGAAAAAAGTAGCCTAAGGTGGAGACAGGTGCCAATTGGGAAAATATTTTATCAAAGCAGATGTATTTATAGCTCATTTACAAGATCTTGCCAGAAGAAACACAGAGCTGTTGTTACATTCATAAATTAAAGCTAAACCACTGAGGTACATATTTAGCTTACTGCTACACATTACTGGGCATCTCCTCACACTGTGCTCATGGCATATTGTGTACCTCTGATCTAATGGTCTCACCAGCTTATACCTATTGCCTTCCAGGTCCCAGTTAAACACAAAAGTTTGGGTAGCAATTTCTAGGACAAATCTGTATGTGGGTAAATTTTTTTCTAACGTCTTGGCAAATCAAGATAAATACTCTTGACCCAAAGCTTCATTAGCTTGGGTGAAACATGCTTTCCTCTAGTACTCTCCTTTGCTGGCAGAATTCAGAAATATAAGAGAGGGATTGCTTTCTCCACACCTCCTCCTCCATGGCAGAGCATCAGCAATAACAATAACTTGCACTGGCCCTTTATTCCACTGTATTCATTTTGGAACACTGTAAGGCACCATTTTTAAATGTAATAAAATAAATGCAAATAGAATAACTTTAAATTTGCAGGACAAACCCTCTTATGTTGTTTGAATTGAAAGACTTTTTGCGTATTTACATAGAAAACAAGCTTGGGAACATATTCACTTATAGTTCCTTACATTGAAATAGTATCAAAAACTAATAATTTACAAAATAGGCTTTACCTTATATTTATATAAAATCTCGGGCTTCATACTGACAAAACTAAACACATTTGTGATTACAGTAATAAATTATCTTTAGAATCAGCTTGATATAAATTTACCACTCCATGAGATATGCACGTGTACTTCCACTGATATTTGTTTTTGAATCGACAAAAATTAAAATATTATACCTGCTGTGTTTGCTCAGTATTTGTTTCCAATGTACAGTGATGGTTTCAACTCAGAGTTACAGGAAGGTACTGAGCACCAAGATGAGTCAGGAGCAGCAGCTGTCCTCAGCGTCTCATCTCATTTTGCAGCTCAGACTGACAGAACGCCAGTGGGGGAACACTGCAGGAGCAGGGAGCAATCCAGGACAACTGTCCCATCACTGAAGTATCTGTGTATGCAGGAACAAGATTAGTTCATAGTACATTAGAGATCAAATGAGATAAAGAACTGAGCCTGTGAAAATTTCTGAGCGTTTCTTAGCGCTGAGTAAAACTAGCAGGTGCCTCAAACATGGCCAGTCTGGACAAGGAGAGGAACAGAATGACACCACATCTCTTACCAGGACAGGAAGGCAGGGCATTTAGGACAATTCCAATAGCTTGAACTTTATGAAGATTATAGTGACACTTCTGCATGTAGGTTGGCATTTTTCAAAACTGGAACTCAAGTGATAGTGCAGGAATGGTTCAACATCCAAACTGCTCACAGTTTGTTCTCCTTTTGTGTGAAACTCCAAATTTTAAATTTTAATTGCATCAACAAACAAAACAAAACAACAGAAATTTTAAGCAACCAAATATGTTAGGGTGTTTTTTTGATGTGGGTGGGGTTTTTTGTTTGATTGGTTTTGATGTTTTTAAATACTGCACTTCTTACTTTCTATTTCATCCTTTTGACTTCCTAAAAATGTATAATTCATATAAGGGGAAAAGTACATTACTAAAGGCAAGTGCTTGAACAGTTTTTGTTTGTTTATAAATAAGTGTCCAACGAATTGCAATATTTTTGGGAAAAGCACTGCTGTGGGAAAATTATGTCTAGTACCCCATTATTTTTGAAAACAATATCCCACAGAAGTTTCCAAATAATGCAATTAATTTTATGTTTGAAAACACATAGTTCATCACTTAAAGTTTATGTAAAATACAGCTGTTGCAATAGTCTATACACACAGTTATAATACAGAATTGAACTGAATGCCATAGGTTCTGGCCTTGGTCTCCACAAGATTTCTCACTACTACACATCAACAGAGATAAGAGAATCCAGACCAATACACAGTAGGCAATCAGTAAAAGCAGCCTGCAAAATAAGAACTCAAAATTTCTTGAAGGTGGTATGTAGCATTCTCTGCTAGAATCAGTATGAAACCACAAAACTCTTAATAGAGACTCAGTCTCAGTAAATATTTCAACTGATCCAAGGATAGTAATTTTCAATATATCTTTCTCATATGCAAAAACCATCATCTCTTCTTATCTTAAACTTGGTCATTATCAGGCTTAATTCAGAGCTGTACAGAGGCAATATATGGATTTGCATGAGTTCTCTTCAAATTTAGATCATGCATTACATTGCATAATTACAACACAGCAGTTTTTTACTTAACCTTGATTACATTTCCAGGGGTTGTCAGTGATAGACAGCAAGAAAACCTTTCCACAGTTGGACTTTTTTCATCCCAGTTAGTCCTGTTTCAATGTTCTTGAACGTGTCCTCAGCAGAGGAGGGTTATCAGTGAGTTGATTTCCCCTCCTCTCTGATGCAGCTTACAAAACATGGTCTCATTTTAGAAAACAGGGTATTGCCCACTAGGACATGACTGCTGCTGCCAAAAATCACTCTGAAAAAATAGGGCAAGCCTAAACTGCTGTGGCCTGTGGTCAGAAACAGAATCTTTGTGCCTCTATACTGAGCTTCTCCCTGCCCATTTCTGCTGCCCCGAACTACTTCCTTTCTTCCTTTACAGTAGCTAAGATACGTTCTGTCCCCAACGACTGTCCCATCTAAAAATAAGTGCTCTTGACACACAAGAGATGTCAGACTAGCACAGCAGGATGCTGAAGCGTCTCTAGATGTGTAGCAGGGCTTCTCTTACAGCAGGTTGCAGCAATTTAGGAATTCACACTTGATAAATGCAATAAGGGCGGCTTCTTTTTATCTCTTGCAAATGGTGCCAGGACTGATGTATTCCTGATCCTTATTTGGCCATCCAGCTGGCTTCCTTTATGCTGTCCCCTGGAATCACAGATTTCTAATGTTTGATTAAGCAAACATGCACTGCTATTGTACATAGCTTTTTCAGTGACAGCTATAGGTGAGCTATGTCATTGTCAGCAGCTGGCTCAACCTTTTGTTTGGGTCTACATTTTCTTAAAACATACTTGTACAGAAACATACTCTGCTCTGACAGTGTTTGTAAAGCAGAAAGATAACGTCTGAACTCAGAAAAGTTTCCTACCTACAGCTGAAACAACTTCTCTTCAGCTTGTTTTTTAATATTGTTTTCCAGATATAATGATACAGCAACACACTGCTCTGCATAATTAATTAATTAATGCTATTACTTGATTCAATTATCCTTGCCCTTGCTCCTTTTTCAAGGTGAGCGAAAAAACAGAATGGCAGCTAAATAAAACACATTATCTTTCCTAATAGCAATATATTACATTATCCCTTATATTGGTTAGATTAAGCCAAAGCCCTGCCAGAGCAAGGCCCAGAGAGATGATCTGTCCTTGTTCTTACTGTAAGTGTGGGAAAAAAAATCATTTTCTCATTACTGTAGTAGTGTTTAGTCTGAAATAGTACTGTTTAGAAACTGAGAGGGAGTACCTGCAACTATTGTTTCTCTCTCTTTTATTCTCTTCAATGTAGCAATTTTGTAGATGCCCATGTTTGCAAGTTTTGGAACTTTGAGTATTGCACTTTTTCAGATACCTCCCAAAAACTTTGGAAAACACATGACTTAAGAGGATACTTAGATGAAAGTCTTTCAAGAACATTCTTTTGCAATTTGCAATGGAAACAGCATTCTTTGCAAACATTATAGCATATGAACATCACACTGTTATTGGGCTTTTCCATCAGGTACCTAAGCAACCAATACTTCAAGAAAAAGGATTGTAAAAGCACTACGCTTGAGAAACCGCACAGCAAAGGAAACACTAAGGGCCATAAAAACAGCTTCCAAAACTCCCACAAAGACATTAATTTTCAATTGATTATCTCTCCTGAGAGCACAACCATGTTTGGCAAAGGAAACTATGCTGTCATATATCTTAGCAGCACTCACAGCTTCGTGACTGCTGTTGGCTGTGATTCATTTGCTGACCAGGACATTCACTTTTGTCTGCTTGCTACAAGATTTCAAGTGTTACCTAATTCTTGTTTCAGTAGAATTGTATGTCACCATGTTTATCTAGCATGTGATCACTACCTCTAGGACTTTTAAAAGAATTCAATGATTTTAGAAAGCTGGTCTCTCTTGTCCTGTCAGCAAAGCCATTCTGTTAAAAAAATACTTAATTTCTACTCCTCATAAGGATACTTTTCTTCAGGATTCATAGCCTTTTATACCCCAAGAAATGACAAGATCCATTCCAAGAGGAAAGGGAAACTGCCAGTGCTTGCTTCCCCTCCAGAGGAAGTTAGGTCCAACCTTACTGAGCACACAGAGCAGTACTTGGTATCCACCACTAAAGCAAATATAATGTAGGTTAGCAAAAAGTAACAGCCTTATCTTCAGAAGTTTATAATATATTATTATATTTAATATTATAGAATATATATATTTTATGTCTTACATTTACTTGTCCTTTCTTTTCCCTTTGGCAAAACTGCTCCTGAATGTCCTAGTCCTGACATACCCATCACCTTTGCCAAGCCCTTTCACAGTCCATATAGACTAAAGCAAAAGCAAACCTCGCTCTGAGAGTTACCAGGGCATTTTCTTTGATAACACCAACACCTGCACCTACTGCATTATTTCAGTCACAGATGGAAACCAGCATGCATTTATACTGCATTATCTCAGCTGTATATGGATGACAGAACCCAAAGTAAATTGCTCTTTACCTTGCTTTCTCTGGCTATTACAGAAATGAACAGGACATTGTCCCACAGTATCATTTTTACGTTAGCACTACATCAGCATCCAAGGGTTGAGCTGTTTCTAAACTAGTCTCTAAGCAAGTCTGCAAAGTAGTAACTAAGTTGTTTTGCAGACTCAGTGTAAGAGGAAAATGAGGCAATTCATGTAAGGGTTGTCTAAATATATACGAATAAAAAACACTAATAGCTCGTTTCACTCAAATGTCCTTAATGGATTTATTCTGCAGCTTTGGAACAATAAAATAAAGCAATTTTATATATTTTCCTCCAGTTCATATCTTTGGAGGATCTTGCCCCCAGAAAGATTTAAATTTTGGTCACTAGGTTTTCATGCACTGCTATAATAATTCTTTGTAATAATGTTTAAAAACAATTTTTAAAAAGCTATTTAAACAATGATTTTGTTCATTCAAATATTATTTTCAAAGTAATTAAATTTGTGTTGTTGTTGTTTTTTAATTTCAATAAATTTAGTTTAACAACTGGATATTGTTGTTCACTAGAGATGCTAAATCCTAAGCAAACATTGCCACTGGAAAACAAACCAAGTAGATGTAGATCAATATTAGTTTTAGACTCCTTCACTTCTCCCACCTTTCTTGAACAAAAATGTAAATCAATCATAAAAAACGTATTTTGGTGGAAAAGACAAAGTTGATCCTTTACCAAAAATTAAAAACAGAACTAAAAAGCTTTGGAAGTAAAAGGCCCCAAAGCTGACCTCACACTCCAAAGCAAAGCCTCAAGAACTTTCCAAACATTGATATAACAAAGACACAATTTTCCCAAATTCCTGAAAATGTAATCTCCTCACACCCCCATGTCTCTGAAAAAAGTCAAGTTAGTTTAACATGTGGAAGATGGCATTAAGGATAATGAATGACCTGCTCTGCACAAGTTACCTCAACAAAACCATTTTTGGTTTTTACAGGCAGTGCTTGGTGCCTCAGAAAGCTGCACATTAAAGCTGTTCAAGCTTTTACAGTTGTTTGCAGTTAACTGGCTCTTCCTGCACTTTAGCCAGAAACAACCTCCACTGCAACTCCACTCCTGACTTTAGGGCAGCCCCAAGGTCTGTCTAGGACAAGTCTATAATTGGCTGCTGCTCTCCAAGGGCTGAGCCAAAGTGACCAGACACACCTGGAGCCTGCACACAGAACACAGCATAGAACAGCCAGGTGTGGACCCTGCGCCCTGCAAACTGCACAACTCAAAAAGGTCTCCGAGCCCCTTTCAGCTTCGGCTGCTTGCTAAGAGTCATTCTGGCCTAATTTTTTATAGAAACTTTCTCAGTTAAATTATTCATTTTAGAAAAAAAAACCCCAGAATCCTTTTCAAATTCCTTAAATACTAAAGCAAGTAAATGATTATCAGACTCAATATTTATAGAAAATTAGCTGGAAAACAAAGATGACAACCCTCACCCAAGCGAGTTGCTTTTGGCCTGAGTATTATTCAATTCTGCATGAACACGATTGTTACTGCTTGCAACTTAATAACCATATGTTCAATACAATTCCTTCTTCCAAGGCAGGCAATTCAGTAATAAACTGAATTCAGTCCACTCCCTTAGATCAAAACACACAAGGATAGAACACAAATTCTGCATTATTATTAGTTTCTTGTTTGAGAAAACTTCATTTCAGCAAAGGAAGGACTGTACCAAAGGAACACTGTACCAAAGGTAAGTACTTAGATTTGCTATTTCTGAGCTCCCCTCTGAGAGAGGGGAGAGAATGAGGGGACAGGGGCAGATGAGATCCCAGCACACACAGACTGGTATGCAATTGATACACATATTGGTGTGCAAAAGGTGCATTTCATGGAGCTTGGCATATATTTAACTTGATACTATTTTTTCCTGTATTATACTTTAAAAATATGAAGAAAAATAAAAAATTTCAATGCTGTTAAAAAAGCTTGGGAGTTAATTATTCTCTGATCATTCATTCTAGCAAGTCCATCTGGCAGCTTCACAACTGCAACACTTGAAATCCAAGAGTTTTCCCTTTGCCAGCAAAAGGTAGGGCTACTGCTGTGTTTGAAAATCTACTTGGAAATTCCTAAATCTCATTAAACCACTGACTAATCTGACACGATGGCAAGTATCCATGAGTCAGGGACAAATCCTTTCTCTGATCACTTTATGAAATGTGCACACTCAGAAGTTACCCTGAAAAAAACCCACTCGACCCATACGTCATTAATATTGATATTGTATGTTTTAAGTATCCAGCATTCAGGGAACTACTTTCACTTTTCTTCCCTATGTGGCTTTAGCCTGGGCAATTACTGTGCCTTTTTCAAGCAAATAAATTATTTCTAAATTACTGAAAATATTGTTATTTCAAAACTAATTTAGAACACAGTGCTGTTGAAAAACTGCATCCTTCCTGCTTCTGTAAAGAATAATAAATTAAAAACAACATTGGTAATCAGTGATGAGAAATCGTTACCATTTCAATTCAAAGGCCTTTGAAATCCTAAGAATCCACTAAGGTCAAAAGCTTCTGAACACTTCAAAGCCCCGTGACAATTCACATTTCTCAGACATACAATCAAATATCTTAGTGAGCTTGAGCCTATGTCTAAAACACCATCTCAGCCTATACAAGCACAGCTCTGCAAAAGGAATTCTCCATGGCAAAACACGAAGGAAACTATAAAGCATGTCTGACCAATACTGAATATACTTAGTGAGGTTTAATGGGTGACTGAATTAAGAGTCGAATATTCAAAACTGGTATAAAAAGCATTTTTACTGAACAACTTATAAAAAGGAAAATGCACATAATTTGAGGCCATTAAACAAATTACATTACCAATAGTGACAAGAACTATTTTGCCAAACATCTTGCTTGTCCACAAATTATTCAGTGAAAAATATGCCAAACAGGTATTACACAGGAAACCATTTAATGAAAGTCAATGTAAAAATAGCAATTATTTTTCTGACTGCTCTTTTCCCCGTCAATTTTCCAAAATGCATTAAGGACAAGGATTTCATCAATCACTTTTCAATGTCATTCTCAGGTTCACTGTCTCCACTATCACTGTCTCTTCCAGGGTGTTCTGGCATTTTCCGATGTTCGTCCATTTCATCCACGTTCAATTCTCCTTCCTTCATCACTTCTTCCACCGCTTCACTTCCTTCTGCTGCATCTTCCTGCATGCCCTGACCTTCACCTTCTGCTTCAGTCTCTCCAGTTTGTGTCGGTTCTGGTTCTTCAATCATGGCAGGTGGGGGCAGTAGATACTGGATAATTGAAAAAAGAAGGAATTTAAGGTTTTACACTTCAGCTTGAACTGTTCATCTTATATTTAGGATTTTGCATTAGATAACAAGTTAACAATAAACACTTAAAATTTAGAAGCCATTTGTAAACACTTCATACCTATATATATAAATTAGAATAATGGTCACAATACAGTCATCTTAGATACATTTTTTTCTGGAAAAGAGGGTGTTAAAATCTCAGGACTTCCAATTCAAGGACAGAAAACACATTTTATTATCCCAAACACTCAGAAAATAGGGTTATGCTAAATCCCTGCTTGGAACAATAGGCATATTTCTACCCTAATCTCATCTGTCACCATTTCAAACTCCTAGATAGGTTTAACTTGGCTTTTGATGCCTTCAACAGGTCTGTCTTTAATAACTCATACCCATAATTGCCCCTTGCAACATCTTATGAAATACTATGTGAATGTTATCTGTACTTAAACAAGTTTCATGCACAACTGTAAACGTAGAACAATTCAAGCTTCACTAACAATTAAACAATACTTAAATATTTTCACACAATACTTCTGAAAAGGTAATTTAGTGTATTCAAAGTGTTCTGCTTACAACCAAAAAAGTAGTTTGCAAAATATTAAAGGCTGGAATGGTAGCCAAGTAACACAATTGGACAAAAAATACCAGGAATCCATTGAGCTGAAGAGTATGGATGAATGTTCATACAAAAAAAGCTCATACTTCTTGCAACCTGATGTTATTTAATGATATAATGGATAATTCTTTAGAATATTTTGGCTCAATTAATGACATTCAATCTTGAAAAACTTGATAATTGTTTAGCTTTGTTTTGCTCAAAAGGCAACTTTGTATCACATGACAAATGAGGTATTTAAGTTTTACCTTCAATTATGACACTAATATTACAAATTTGCATTGTCAAATCTACAAATCAATTATGATTACCAGAAGAGAAATAAAAAGCATTTTCTATAGACTTTGAAGTTATCAGACTGATCTCTATATCCATCTGTGCAGAGGGAAATGCAGTTCCAAACCAAAGATGTTACAAAAATACATTCTTGACATATGAGACAAACTCAGATTTCCGTGACTTACTTCGATGCACATTGTTTACAACTACTGTAAAGACTAGTGTAAAAGAAAAGGAAAATAATAATGTTGTACTGAATAGAATAAAAGAAATTTAATGCCAGCTTTGCTTTGTTTCAGTAGTTCACTTCTTGGCTTCTCCTGCAAGGGAGAATGTGATTCACAGCCGCAGTAGGAAAACAGCAGTTTTGTAACTAATTTTAGCTAGCAATGGATAAGATTAGGATGCCAAAAAGAGTAACAGGTATTAGCAGGAGAATTTGGTCCATATTTGATTAAGGTCTCAGACAAATGCTTTTTGGTAAAATTCAGATGCTAGCTCTTCAGGACATGTGTACAGTCACTTCCGTTTAGACAGGGCTATTCATTTACACCTAAATGTGGCCAATCTACTGCACAATCTACTAAGTTTTCATCACATAACATTTTGCATGGTTGAAAGATCTCCAACATTAGGTAAACTGGCTTCAAAGCAAGTCTTGTCAGGTGTTTATAGGACCAGGTTTCTAAAAAAGTGTGAGCTTACTTCACAACTACTAAAAAAAAAACGGTACAGTGTAAGAAGAAATTCTAGTAGTGTCCTCCCTGTATATCCCCTTTTCTTTAAAGAACACAGATAATTACAGCATTTCTCCAAAACAGTGAGAAAGTATCCTCTCTGTCCAGACAGCCTGGAAAGGGCTTTTTCTGGTTAACAAAACACTTCAAATTTGGCCAAAGCTTCCTGTCAGAAATAAAAATAAAATCTGGAAGCCACTGGGTAAGAACTGCAGAAAAGAAAAAAATTTTCTATCTGAAAATCTGAAATTCAGTTAAAGAAGAAGTTTGGGTTCTGATCTCTACTGATTACACTGTTCCATATTATATGGAACATGGAAGTGAAGGAAAAAAAGGAAGAGGATGTGACAGAGACATCCTTGCATTAAAGAACAGAACCTAGATCTCTTAGACTATCTGTTCAAGGACACTCATGTTCACACACTCTTCCCACAGTCAGCTAATACAGAGTAAGTAGTGTCCTTTTACATCAATTTTGTCCACTTTTAGAAATCTTTCAGAAGAGCAAAAGCCAATAAGGGAACTTCAGAGTACCATGAAAGAATAAATTACAGGTCATACCATATTATAAAATATAAGAAATAATATATGATATAATATATGAAAAATAATATATAGGTAATACAGACACGACGGAGCCCAGACACTGAGTGAAAGCTGATGCAGTTGAGGGGTAGCATTTAAGACCATTCCCTTTTGGTTTAACTACTTCTAGGTTTTACAGATCCAAGTATGCTGAGTAAAGGCAGCTTTCTGCTCAGTATACTAAGCTACCTTAATGCTCCACTCACTCACATGAGACTACTTTCTGCTGGATTTTGAATTCTGCTTCAGGGATTAAACACTGACAAAACTAGGTACAGAAGTGGAAGTAGGGCTGGAAAGAATTGTTCCAGATCGAAAAGCACTACAGCTGCAATCCAACCTGGATAATAGGGTGATTTAACAGGGTTAAAATGGTTTCAAGACATGATCTGGTCTTTCTCTTACAGAACACTATTACATCATGCAGTTATAGTCTTATAATCCCACTAGCTGAACTCCCACACTTACCTGAAACGTAACACACAAGGTTTCCTTCAAATTAATACCAGACAAGCTAGTTCTTTAGTATTAATGAATAGTATTTTTGGCCCAGACAGAGCCACCAATGCACTTGTCATCAATCACTGATAGGCTTGAGGCCTTAAACTGGGGCTTAAACTACTAAAAGATACGGCTTCTGCTACGCCAACCTTTTACAAGACCTCAATATTCTCACTTCCAGTCAAAACACTTCATGAATTTTAAATATAACAGAAACAGATTCAAATCTCAACAGCTTCTCATGCCATTTACTGAAAAATGATTTCATTTTCAATGCAATCTAAAAGTTTGAAGATCCTTACCTGTTGATGGTGGCGTGTACTCTGTATCATGTGCATATACATATTGTACACAAAGTTAGCCATTTGAGGCATGTTCTTAATAACATGTATTTGGTGAGCTGGTCTTTCTCCATTCTAAGGAAGGGGGGAAAAGTTGATATTTAGCAAACAAAGCAAAACAACCACTATTTAAAGGTTATTTTACAATATGGGAAGGCCCAAGAAATTAAATAATGCTTTTCAAAGAAAAAAAAAAATTGGTGAATTCTTTGGAAAGTTAGGAAGCATAGGTCTTACATTTTGGGGAACTGGATTAATCATGACACTGCAACCTGAAGAAGAAACTTCAAAAGGAGAGGCTGGGTTCTGATTCTTACTCCATGAAATACATTTTGGACTTGAGTAATTTAACATACTAAAGGCACAAATTATTTATGATCAGATTAGGATTTAGCCTCTTGCCTGTCGCAGCCCAGCTCCTTGCTCACACTCATTGACCATGCTCATTGCATTCTTGTTGCATAGTTGATCTGAAAGTTTCAACTGAAAGGGCTCCCTCCCAAACTTGTCAACAGCATTTAAGACCAAGGAAAGATCTGTAACTGAATTTTGGGCCCATGCAGGCCTCCTTTCTCAATGTTTCTGTTTCAGCAGAGTGGATATGCTCCTTTGTGTCTTCATTCAGCATCCTGCTCTGTGTGCCCTGTCCTTAGATCCTCAACATGAACCTTTCCCTAAAGATCTAGTGAAGTATTACAAATTAGGTTTTTGTACTTATGAACCTAGCTCAGCAGCAAAACTCTTGTGATATTGGAACCAATTTTAAGAGGAAAACAATTAACTTGTAATCCTAAATTACTTTGTTACATGTAACTCTACCTCTTCAAATGAGAAATGAGTAGCTTGATATAGTTTTGCCTGAGAAATAACATTATTTTGTTTCATAACAAGACTAAAAACATGCAAAAACTGAAAAATTATTTTGATCACAAAAAAAAATACTGAAAAGGCAGAACTCAGGAAAAAGCAGGCACCACAGTTACTGATACTTAAGTTATACTGATAATTAACTTTTGTGGAAACATCAACTAAAACCAGTTGATGTGCATCATGATAAAAGATAACTCTAAGGAGTTATTTGTAGAAATGTAGAATCATTAAAGTTGGATAAGACCTCCAATATCAACAAAATCCAATAATCAAGTGGCGCTGTTGAGTTCACCACTAAACCATACCCTCAAGTGCCACATCCACACCTTTGCTAAAATACTTCCAGGGATGGTGATTCCATCATTTCTCTGGGCATCCTGGTCCAAGAAGCAGATACTCCAGTCTAGCAGAGAAAACAGCTTCACCTCTTACAGCCCTCTCAAAAAAAGTGAGAAACACAAACACCCATTACAGATACCAAAATCCAGTGCAGCTGTTCCTACCTGTCTTGCTGCTGGAAAACACTCTGTGGGAACAATATGGAGGTGAAGTGGTCGAGCTGTGAGTTGGCTGAAAGCTGGAGTTAGCTCAAAACAGTTCTGGAACAGTGATACCCTTGCAAAGATATAAAGTCCAAGTCTGGCTCTTGACATGGCAACGACTAATCGTCGGACATCCCTTCAGAAAACAAAATCAATCATGTTATTTTTCACTGATGACACACTTGCAATAAAAATAACTAGAAGTACATGGGAGCCTAAATTAAAATAAATATAAAATCATCTGCCAAAACACTATCTTGTCTTTAATTTTTTTCCCCTACATATTGTTTCAATAACTAGCAAATCCTAGTACAACTATATAGAACCATAAGTATATTGGTTCACTGTACCAATACCACTGTGAAAAACCACCCTCTACTATTTTCCTAGACCTCTAGAAGTAGAGTGTAAACATTGAGAAAAAAAATCCCAATAGTACTTCTGTATCTGAATGAGTAAAGATGAATTTGATAACTCATCTATCTACCTAAGATTAGACAAGTCTTTCTTCATCACATCCCAAACCAAAAGTGCAAATATTTAAAACTACACACAATAATGCAACATATGCAATGATCAAACGCTTCTGATGCAAAATAAAAATCTCTATTACAGCAAAGAATCTATGAGAAATTTTAAGTCTGCATTTGCTCAACAAATACTACAGGTCCTATCATTCTATTAGGGTGAAACCAAGGTCAGCCTATCTGCAGTAAAATAAACTAATTGTAGGGTAAGAGCCATTACAAAAGGATAAAGTGGTCGAGAAGAGGGTACCAGACAGTTATAAAAGGAAGTCTGTCTGAACTTCATTACATACATAGCATTGAACTTCATTTCTACTACATACTCATGCAATAGAATTCTTTGTATAATGTACTATAAACATTTCTGTATCTGATACAGAGTACAAGTTCTGCTATGGCACTACAAGATGTTCTTACATACCTAAGGTGGCCTACAGCTTTGGTACGCACTAGTGAAAGGAGAATATAATCGTTCTGTTGGCCTTGAAATCTGTCCACAGTTGTTACCTAGAGAATTAAAAAAAACCAAAACCTCTATAGGTTAATCTTTGCCACTTCAATTAAAACATGACACCAAAATTTTAACTTTGGAACGGGATTGCAGTAAACAAGAAAAGAAAATTCTTTAACTGATTTAGTTGGCCTCCAGGAAAACGTCAGATTTTTTTCTGGAGTATGTTGGGAGGAGCTTTTGTCTGACTGTGTACTGTTACTTTTACTTCTTTTTGTTTGAATTCAGACAGCTAGAAGCAGGGGTGCTAATACCAAAAGATTATGGAAAGCCATTAGTTTTGTAATACAGTTTTAACCTGCAGAATTAGCACCAGACATTTATAACTAGATTCTTTATTTGTTTCTTCAGATTTGTGATCGTACGTTTTATCAAACCATTTCCACTCTGCATGGATCTTTCAAAAGATGTGATTTTGGGAAATGATGTTATTGAGGACAAACAAATGACAAAAAAAAGAATTATTCTGTCCCACATAGTCAACAGTCTTTTCACCTTCACTGACTTCACTCTGTCAAATTATCAACAGGCAAAAAGAAGGGCACTAATCCATGAAATTCTGCAGAATGTAGGTTCATAAATAAGTCGTTGAACAGGAAATAATTCCACAGTACTTTAAACAGTTTAAGTATTTTCACAATATTTTCAGCTGTTTAATTGTAGGTTAAATTAGCCTGATTTGCAAAATGACAATCTAAAAACACAGAAATCAGAACTACTCCAATGACTAATATATTTTCAAAGTCACCTTGTTTGGCCGTCCAATCAGAGGATTGTTTCCACATCGCTGATTAATGACATCGCGGATCAGGTGTTTCTGTCCATTGTATGTTGTCAGGATACTTATCCTGTCTGCAGGATAACCAAGCAGGCACATATACATGAAGACTGCCACAACATACTCTGCCTCACCCAGATTCTAAAGTTTAAAATAAGAGAAAAAGACAAAAAAAGGGTTACTTATATTGAAAGGTTAGAATGAATAACACCTGTGACATTGTCAGGTATTTAGACAAATATTTTAGTGCTGAGAGAAATTTCCCTAGAGCTGACGATTATTTGCTCACTTCATACAAGACATTTTGAAAGAATAAAAGAACCACAAGTCGATTTAATACCTTCATTCTCATTCCTTTTCAGAGAACTGCTAAAAATATCTACATCAAGATTATTGTTAGGCACTGACTGAAACTTTACAGTATTTACTCAAAAGTTCCAGTCAGCCCAAAAAGCTGCAGTGACTCACTCCCCAGTAAAGTGAAAGTAACAACTAGTTGCACTAGTGTAAATAAAGTCCTTTCAAGTATTAATTAGGAGACAGACATTTGGATGATCAAATCCAGTTATTTCCACTGCAAGCCATCCTATTCAATTACAAATTACCAGCTGTTATTTCACATATTGTAACTTTCTCTCTCTGTCATTACTTTATGAGTCTGTCCCAAAGTACCACTCTTCTGGCTACAGGAAGCTTTGTTCTATTTCCAGACTGAAGTTATTCATAGCCTATTTAAATCCATTTTCTGTTAACAAAAATTATCTTTCAGGTTAAAAAGTTGTTCTCAAATGCTGACATTTACTCTTGCTCTATTTATACAAGGAATTTTATCCCCACTTGGCATATGTTTGAATAGGCTGGACATACCAGCCTCATTTATTTTTTCTTACTAAGTGGGCTCTGCATTACTTGGAAAATGCAGTTGCCAGGCATATCAAACACCTGTGGGTGTAAAGCTATTCTACAAATTTTAATCCCCTTTAACTCTGGAAAGAAAAGCTCAAATTCACAAAGAGAAATAAGACATTTCAGCAATCTGTTACCTCAAGAAAAACCATGAATGCTACCAAAATACTCTACTAAACATCATTCAATTTTCAAGATCACCAGAAATAAAATAACAGTAGAAAGCATTAGAAGAGTATGCACATTGAAGTACTAAAATAATGAGAAGTGTGTTCTGTGTCCTCATGTCAGTGTTCTTAATCTTTTTTAGGCAAAGAGTGGTCTCCATTATCAGGCTCTCCTTTCAGCTGTTTGTGTTCCACTGGACAACTTTTTACTACTTGCATGATAGTTTCAAAAACAAAATCAAAATAATCTCTCCAAACAATTCTGTCCTCAATCTAGCAATGGGATGAAGTGGCTTATGATTTACCATTTCTTTCTTCTCTAGCAGCACCCTGATTTGTACTGAAAAAGTCTTGAGAAGATCCCAAGCAAAAGCTACAAAATATTTTATACCTTTTTGAAAACAGATCCACATAAACCTAAATGATCTTCAGAGGGAAAAATGAACATGAATTATTATCATCACAAAGTATATTGTTTGCTTTCCATAATATTAAGCAAAACATAAGGTGCTAATTCCATGTTTGAATTAAACTCCTTAACTTGCACATCGCTCCAGCTCTAACTTTTCCAAAGCCCAAGTTTGCTGTTTTAGGTACCACGGTTTGTTTCACCAGTTTTTAAAACAAGAAAAATAAAAGGACTGAAAATAGAAGCATCTCATTACAAGAGTAAAATGTTTTCCTAATTTAAGAGAAATGAGACTGTTGTTGATAGCTTCAATTCAAAATTTAGCTGAGAGCTTGAAAACTTAGTTGAGAAACTCCGAGAGTAAGGTTTTTTGGCAATTTACTTCATCCTCTATGCCTCTTATGTGAATTACTAGCAGTACAGTTTTATTCTTTTATGAATGGGCATTTTAGGATTCCTACATATAGATCAAATCAACACAGTGAATCTTCAAACTGAGGTATGAGCTACCAAGCAAACTTCAACTCTTTGTGCTCAGGGGAAGTGCTACTCTTTATTTCACTATCATGGAAGAACAGCTGAATTACAATAGACTTTAATTTGCCTTAGGTCAAAATGATGTTTTGTAATGAGTTACACCAAGTCTTATCCCTCCCATAAGAATGAGAAAACAGATATCAAAGTCATTCACTAAGTAAAAGCCCCAACATAATGTTTTCATTTTCAACATTCAAAACTCATTAAAAAGTGGAAAAAATAATAAACATGGCTTAACTATCTGAGACCATGAATTGAATGTCAGTTTACTGTTTTTGAGAGTCTGTCTTCACTGCAGATCTTACAAACCCTACTGAGGTTAATAAATCACACACGTAGTATTTCCCTTACCTGATAGAAATAAGGATTGGGTTCAGACTCTCCTACACCATTGAAGTCTTCTACATTTATAAGCTGGAAGTCATACAAAAAGCCAGCATTGGCTGTTCTGAACTCTGGCAGAAGCTGCACGTGAGGCAGGTTACCCAGGTTCTTGTAGCGCCAGTTGTACAGGTTGCACAAACTGTTCAAAACCAGACACAAACCACAAAGAGTGAGTTACAGCAGGCTCTTGCACTCATTCAAAATAGCTCAGATGCATACAAGATCAGTGCTTCTGTAGGTTTTCAGTGAAAAGAATAATTTTGCTAGGCAGCCTGTACATATATAAATGAATACACTAGAACAATCTATCCAGTAATATTATTTTTAGGTTGTAATTCTGTTTTGCTCTTTATCTTCAGATGCCATGTCAGTGTGGCACACTCAGCTTTAAGTCTGTTACACTTGATCAAGGAACAAATTTTGCAAGAATTCCAGCAAAAATTTTCATGGGTAACAGAACTTAAGGAATATTAATGCTTCTTTACCAACAGAAGGAATAAGGAAAAAAAGTATTTTCTGCATTAACTGTGGTAAAGCTTCTTACAGTAAAAAGAAATTGATTTCCTTATTTATTTTGTGCATTGCCTAGTATTAACAGAAGACATGAATGCAAACAAACAAAATCTACCTAATTCTGAATGATTCCTGATATTTATAGGGACTATTAATACTAACAAAATGCCTTGTTCACAAATGGGAAACAATATCCAGACCAGATTAAGAAGCAGATAGCTCATGGGGAAGCTACCTGTGATCAAATAAGACAAAGCCTAGGAAGGTATGGACAAAAAAAAATCCTCGATCCTTAATCCTTGATCAAGAAATCACTTGCAAAGTGAAGGACTTCAGCTCTCTTATCACTAAGTTCACCAAGATTTTGTGAAATAAACTTTATTTACCATCACATTCAATAAGATGTTAATTTTAAAAATCATACTGAACTGTCATTCGTAAGTCTAGAAAATAATATTCTAGATTCCCAACATTTCCTACATAAAAAAATGAAGTCATCCTTCATATTGTTCTCTACATTTTATGTCTAAAATAAAGATTCAAAACTAAACCTAGAGTAGAAGGATTTTATATGGAGTAATTTTCTCTTATTTGGTTTTATTTTTCCTTCTTAATTTGATAGCACAAATATGCAATTTACACAATCAATAAATCTGGTATTTAAATTACCACAGAGAAATGACAAATACATAGATAGAAAACCTATTACACTACAGAGTTGCAGTATCTCCTTTAATATAAAAGAGGCTTTATGTTCTTGTGAGAACAACCTGCACGTATCCAATCTCTGGATGCAGCTCTCCTGAAATACTACAGAAAAGCACCCTTTTTCAGACTTTAAGGGAATTATTATATATTCAGTGCTAAATTAATTAGATTTTTATTTAACTTTGAATATACTACGTGTTAGTTTAGAAAAGAAAGCTTCTGCAAAGTCTCATTTGTAAAAAACCCCTAAATACCTAAGATGATTAAATACCTTTGAATAAAACTTTCATTAAAGTACTCATGCAATAGCAGAGTATTACTATATAAAAATAACAATGAAGAAATTATTCTGACTGCATTTCAGGGAAGTAAAATCTGAAATTTTAGTCTAATTTAGTCTAAAGTGAAATGAACAGAACAAATAACTAAATTCCAGTTCTGCAAACTCCTGTCCTAACAAGAAACAGTTTCTGTAACTGTATGTGCCCTTCGCTCATTTTTAACCTGTTACTTTCTTACAAGCTAGACAAGGATTTTCTGTCTTACCTTGCTCTTGCTCTTCCTTGTGCATCCAAATCAACAGTTGGCACTCCAACACGAACAAACCGTGTAAAAAGAGACTGTTCCATGTTGGAGTATTTTTGAAAAGCCATGTTCTTAATGACTGGGGGCAACTGGTGATGGTCACCAATCATAATCCACCGCTTCAAACGACTGAATCCATCCTGGGGGTTCTAGAATTGAACAATTACACTATTGTAACTATTACAATATCATCAAGGCACTCAAAACACTTTTGAGTCAGATTGTCTGCCTTTGTCTAAGCCCTTCAACATTTGTTTTTAAGCTACACTGAACTGCAGTCTTTTTACATACCACTAGCTTCCATCGAATCAGAGAGAGGAATTGAAAATAAAATCTCTTCTCTTATAAAACAAATACCTTTATCTAAATACTAATTTATCTAAAACTAGTAGAGAAATATCAGAATAAATATTATATTACTTTAAAAGCCAAAAACCCGATTACTATACAATAGGATAGAACTGTCCTTTGAATTTTATTTTTTGGATTCTGAAGTAGTGAATATGTAGCATCTGAGACAGTTTTTAGCGTTCACATGTCTAAGGCAAAACTGAACCTGCCTTTCAAGTATCTCTAGTTCATGTGTTTCATCTGTTTACTTCTGTAATTGTCAAAGAGCATCTTCCATGGCCAGGATGTGCCCTTAACTAATTCCTATCTTGGCTCTTGGACTGAATGCTCTTCCCAATTAGCATCCTGGAGACTTCCAGCTGTCAAATCCTCATTACACACTCCTGTGATAATTCTCTTTCCCCATGGGAATACAATTTGAGACAGAATGCAAAGTTCCTTTTCCTGACACTTGAAGTGGAAGAGATCTGAAGCTGTTTCTGATCAGACAGTAAGGAAAGAAAACTGAACTCTGGACTGTCCAATTCTTCAAGCCTGAAAATGCCTTAGTAAGAAATTAAGAGGATGGAAATAATTTTTATTGGAAAGAGTAAAAAAACACACACAAAAATTTTTTTTTTTTTACCTGCTCCTGAAAGTTTATGCTTTGGAGATGACCAAGTATTCCATACAGTTGTTCTGTACGTATCAGCCATTTTAATCTTGGACAAAGAGCCCCCCAGAAATTCTGCTTTTAAAAATTTCTCACTGAATTGGAAGTGAAGAAATCAAGTATTGCTACTCTGGAAGGCTAGATCCTTAGGTTTTGTTAAAATAAAAACCCCACTCAATTTTCAAGGACGATTTGGATGCCTCATATAAATAAGCTCATGGAATATCCCCCAGAATATGCCTCTATGGTGAAATGGTCTACTCTAATTACACAAACTCTTCAGTTTCTGAATTTTTCACCTATTTTCCCTCACCTGCCACATGCATCTGGTTATTCAATGCTCATTTAAAAGTTTGAAAAAAACCTAAGATGCCTACTTCATTGAATAAAATAATTTCATAATTAATGTGAAAGCTCTTACTAGCAAATATCAGCTCTGGATTACTTTCTGCCCATGACATTTTTCATTTTAATATTCAATATTGTATAAGACCACAGAGACTTATTTATCTTTTTTTTTTTTTGAAAGATATTTTATGTTTCTAACCTGCAACAGGAGTGGTATAAAGGTTTCTATCTCCAGAATCTGAGCAGACTCTTCCATTAAGATGTTGTCATACTGAGGGAAAAAAAAAAAGTAAAGAGATGTCCATAAATACAGTAACACAAATGAACATATTTATTCAGCCTACCAAAATAAAGCATCTATTACTCCTTCAGATTTTGCTGTGTGGGACAGTTACAGCAGGATTTCGCCTCATAGGCAATAAATCAGTACTACCAAAAAGGTGAAGTCCTACTACACCAATGGCAGATCTCTCTGTACCAGACAGGGCTTATACCTAGAAGAAATCCATGACTGGATTACATTACATGCTTCCTATATGCCACAACCACAAGAAAAATTCTTTGTGCAGTGCAGCAAACTAATTTGGGATCTCTGCACTAGGGTGGAAGAGAAGCCATTTTGTGATCCAATACAGTACATGATCAGTGAAAAAATAATACTGAAAGAATTACTGGTGGCTGGCTTTTGTCAGAAAAAAAACCTGCCCTATATTAATAGTTATAGTTACTGCAGAGTGAAAAAAATATTGCATCATAGTTTTTTTTCCTCAAATTGTTAATTTTTTAGGTAAACAATGCTGTAAAGGCCATGTTTTTCTACCCAGTTATGCCTCTATTTTATTAATCCTATCACTGCTGTTTATAATGTAATATGGCAAAACTAACTTTTTAAAAAATGCAATATTAAGCATTTTTCCATATACAATAACTTAAAAGAGATTTAATCTTTTACTTACAGAAGCTACATTTTTCTTCAGTAAAATTAAAAAAATTGAAACATTCAGTTAAAAAAATGCAACCCTAAATAATCCATTTGCCTGGATTTGGGACAGATAAAATGATCCATATTGGGTGGAGAATAGGGGAGAACCAACACCAAAATCAAGTAGTACAGTAGCTCTAGTATAATCATTACTTTGAAACCTAATTCAACCAGGTCACGTCGTTTGAGAGCAGCATGAGTACAAGTCATGGCAATGATTTTTGCTTCTTTCACCAACAGATATTTGGATCTATCCAGGCCACTGCGGAGAAGTTCAAATGCTCTGAATTCCTATGGAGGACAAAAGAAAAATCTTGAAAGTCAGAATATGAAAAAATATCACTTATAAAATGAATCCACTCAAACTATGTGGCCACCATCTTAATATAATTAAACAAGAAAGTTATGAGGGTATGTACTGTTAACAATCCCATCTGGATAATTTGTTGTGGTTTCCAGGTTTAGCACATTTTGAAAAACAATCTTATAAAAACCTGTCAAAATATTCTTCCAACCTGTATGTACGTATAAATTTGCAAACAAGTATTAAAATAATTCTGAGGAACCCTCTGAGAATCCTCCCAAATTTTGTTTTACTATACCTTCTTGTTTCATACCTACCGCATCATGATAATACATTAAATTCAGTAGTAGAAAGACCACTACAATTAATATAATCAAATGATACACAAATCACCTTTAACCTAACTTTTAATAACCTCTTAAGCAATTCTGGCAAAACCAGAAGATAATCTGTTAGGTTATCTGATTAAAGGCAATTCATTGTAAATACAAAGACCCTCTGAGAATCAGAGATAGGTGTACCAAACCTTGTAACTTCATCAGTAAAAATGGACGCAGAATGGTTGCTTCCCATGATCCAACTAAAAGAGACTAGACCTTTGCCCCTATTGTGTAACATACCTATATTACTCAAAGGTGGAAATTCTCACCTTGCAAGGTAATGAAGCTGCCTAAATGTGTATATTTCTTCTAGCATATAGGGAAAATGAGAATTTTGGAACTGCGTAAATTTTTCTACAGGATTAGCCAGATTTACATTCATTTTCTTGCCTTTAACATGTCTTACCTCAAGCTGAGTGAATATTTTCTTAATATGTCTAAAACACCCTTCAGCAATTTCCATATCCTCTTCATATGATTTGCCTTTGAAAACTGGTTGAGGAGCATTTGCAAAATACTGGTGAAAAGGAAAGAAACTGGAGACATCTGCAACATCTGGCGATTTTCCACCTTTAACTTTCACTTTACTGATATATTCCTCCCAACGAGACATTACCTATGACAAAGCAAAGTGGGTTTATATCATAAGGTTTTCGGTAATGTATAGGCTTGCAGCATAGCATTAAAAAAATTAGCACAAAAGTAAGGTATGTCTTAGGTAGCATTTGACCTGGTGTCAGGATGACATTTTTGAGGCAGTAGTGGGTTGAGTTTGGCTGGCTGCCAGACTCCCACCCAGTTTCTCTCACTCTCCCTCTTCAACAGGATAGTGGGAGAAAGTAAGATGAAAAAGCTTATGAGTTGAGATATAGACAGGGAGATTGCTCAGCAAATAGCATCACAGGCAAAACAGGAAAGATTAATTTCATTTATTGCAAATTAAAACCAGAGTAAGATGGTGAGCAACAAAGACAAAACCAAAACCACCTTTCTTCTCCATTCCCTCTTCCTTCCCAGGCTTAATTTCACTGTCAATTTTTTTACCTCCTCCCCACCCTGAGCAGTACAGAAATAATGGTGCTGTCATTCAAGTTCATAACACCACATCTCTGCCACACCTTCCTACTCACACTTCTTCCCTGCTCCAGCATGGGACTTCCACAGGCGGCCTCTTCCTTCAGGATATATCCACCTGCTCAGCATGGGGTACTCCAAGGGCTGCAGTGTTGGTATCTGCTCTGCCACAGCCTCTTCACTGGCTGCAGGTGGAAAACCTGCTTTACCATGGCTGTCTCCACAAGCTATGGGGAAACTGATGCCTGGAGCATCTCCTGTCCCTTCAATTTCTCCTGATTTGGTTGTACAGGGTTGTTCCTCCCCTCTCTGCCCTCAGCTGCTGCTGGCTTTTGACCTCAAAGAGGCACCACCTGTGTCACTGTGGATTCAGCTTTGCTCAGCAGTGGCTCTGCTGGAGCTGGCTGTGTCCAGCACAGGGCAGCCCCTAGCCTCTTCTCAGAGCTCATTCCTACAGCCACCTGCTACCAAAACCTAGCCACATAAATCCAATACAGAAGTAAACTTTATTCCACTTACACTGCTTTGATTTAAATACCAAGTGGGATTCATTTAGGAGGAAACTGAAGCAGAAGATGACCTCTAGCAGTGTTCTTAGCACTCTTCAACACCTAATGTCCATTTAATGTTAAGGTCCACGCTAAAGCTAGCCCAGAGTAATTTCTGTAAAAACATACACAGTACGTGCATTCAGTCCTAAGTACCACTTTTTAAGTCTCCTTATGCAACACTAATTGCAAACATAGACCACATCACTGAAAGAAGAAGTGGAGAAGAATGGAGAAGAATGGAATTTCTTCATGGAGAAGAAATGAGGGACATGCAACATACCATTTTGCACTCTGTACATTTGATTTGATATTTAATGCTATAAAAGCCTCCTATCAGGACCATCAAGTAGCTGCTGTAATGCTTGTCCAAAATATAAAGCAGCCCACAGACTTTCCTATCTGAAGGAGAAGCTTCAGGTTAGAATCTTTGCCAGCATTCATGAAGGGCAGCAATGACTTGGTGAGTCAGCAGGCAGGATTTAAAACAATAGCAACACAAGCAAGTCATGCTGCAATTTTAACTTTAGGAAGTTGGAAAGGAAAATGCTTTTTGCTTTTACTCTCAACACTGAAAAATTCACTGCAAGTTTTACAAAGTGTTTCGTAATGTATTTAGGTCATAGTCCCTGCAAAAGTATTTCAGTCCTTACTTGGTATAAAAAAAAGTGGCCAGCTGTTTCACAAGTGTAAGAAACATCTCCTGGGACTCCAAGACTCTCTTGTAATCGCCCAACTTCTCGCAGAAGTTCAAGTCTTCGAGCCAGCACATAATTAACTCTTCCATATCTACAAAATGGATTACATAAAACATAATTTTTATTAAACTCAGAATAGTATCTAAGTATCGAAATAAGAGATCACTATAATCCCCAGCACCCTGCCAAAAACCCCCACAACCACAACCCTGTTCCAAAACCTAAGAATTTGCTCCATGCTGAGCATTTCTATCAGTTTAGCCTTAACAATTCACAAAGCCAAGCTTATGAGAAATAAAGTTCTCACAGTAGTGCAACCCAACTTCAAATATATTCCTCAGCCTTTTCTCCTCCCTCTTGAACTGCCAGACCCCATAGTGCTTGCAGAAATATCCCATAGGTCTGGAGTTATCTGGAGAAAGTGTGAAAATAGACAATGTAATGTCTTAAAGAAAGCTCCTTTTAATGATGAACACTACAGTTCAAGAAATCTATTAAACTATGGAGATTACCAAATAAGTATCTGCTTTGGCATCATTTCAGTAAGTTTTTGGCTATCAAATTTCTGGAATAATTTGACGATGCCAAAGCATTCAATTTAAAAGAAAAAAATCACAAGGTATTTATGTTGCTAAATACTGAACTATGTACATGTGGGTAGCTTCTAGTGACTATATATAATTTTTACTACAGCTTTTGAAGTCAAAGTATTGCTATGATAATCCAGTACTGGGCAGTTCAGATATTTCCAGTGCACGACCATTATACCCTGCTTACATCTATGAATGTGTGTAATCCTACTGACGTCAATTGGCCTAATGCACGACAAACATAAAAATATTTAAAAGAACAGGTTCTTAAGTCTTCATACTGATACAGAGTTGATAGCTTTCCTCATATTACATATACCTCAAAATGTGCTATCAATGAAATAAGCATCTTTGAGATTAAGCAGTACCTGAAGAATTCAAAGCAGAAAGTACAATTTCATGTTTATTAATGCAAAAATCACTACGACAGTAGAAGTGATACCATGCTTCTACAAAAAAAAATTTTTAACTCCAAGAATCTGCCTTATTATTCTAATTTCTCTCACAGATTAATTGTATGAAAGGTATAAGGGTCCAAAAACTATAATTATCTATTATTCAAGCAGTTGAGTTTATGAACAAGCAACTGACTGATTCTTCCTGTAGATGCTCAAGGAAGCACAGCTTCTGTATAGAATAAGAACCAAAATTACTAAACCTTGTACTGAAAAATAGTGCACCCTGTGTTACTGGGATTCAATAATATAAGAAGGGTAAAACTTGTGCAACACAGCTCCTTTGCACTGGAGGTAGAGTGAATTCAACAGAGACATCTTACTGCCATGTTTATACAAGTGAGTTTATCATTAGCATCTCCTTTCTCACCTGCTAAAATCTTTCTCTGTCTCTAATTCCTCTTCTCCGTGACCCAGACGCAGAAGGTGACGCTCATCAATGTCTAGAGCCATGATTTTTTCGAACAGCTGGTTCAAAGCCTAAAGATTGACAAGAACAGGAGAAAAGGTAGTTTTTAGAAAGTTCAGAGGCTCTTGCAGGGGAAAACTGAGGAATTACTCGTAAGTGAAGTAGGAGATTATGCCTGTTTCAGTATAAATGGAAGCCAAAACAAACAAAAGTTAATTTCGTTTTAACAAAACAATGATAATACTGAAACTCCTAATCTTGACAACAGGGAAATTAGCGCAACATCCTTTTATATGCCTACTTTAAATAACAATTACATTTGATTTGAAAATTTTAAAATTTAATTCTATCACATAGTTAACTTGGTTGATACAAGATACCAATTTACAAAACTGTCTCAAAAATACCAATTTTTTGTACGATGACACTAAACAATTTAACTTTCACTGTACATTACAGAACTATAATCTGGTACTGACTGTCAGGTACTGTCACTATTCCATTCTGGATAACTGAATTTTGCTTAACTAATGTTCTAGGTGTGCTACATCTGCCTTAAACTCTACAGTTATCTAGTGGCTTACTATCAACTAATTTGTCTATTTCAAAGGAGCAAGCTTGTAAGCACTGGACCATCAAGTTTTGAGTATAAGAATAAACACAAGCAAGCTCCACTTGCAGCTGCAAGTCATGTAAACATCTTAAAGTGCAGCTTCAATGCATGGGTAATGTACCCTGCTGAGATACAGTTTATTTCCCAGGGTACGATTTCAAGCTAATATCCTCATGAAAGTCTAGTCTGGTAAGAAGAGTCTTCTATTTGCCTCAAAGTATTTCCTTCTTTTTCTCCTCAATGGACATGTTCACAACACTTTCCCCCAACTCTAACCTGTCACTCTCCTGCAACCCTTTGCAGACTGGTCTGTATTATTCCAGGATGTAACTCCTCACCAAAATGTTTCCCCGATCAACTGGTCTTTAATCTTACTTTGATGAAAAATTATGAAATGTTTTCCAATGGTATGTTCAGTTAAAGTAACTCATAATTGAGACAGGATAAGCTAATCAGGGAGACTGGGAAACAGCTGACCCTGATTTCCAAAAAAATCATTCCAAATCAGATGCAGATTTTATAGAACCATAACATATGTTGAATTGGAAGGGACCCCTAAGGATCATAAAGTCCAACTCTTGGCCTTGCACAGAACACCCCAATGTCACACCCTGAGCACACCTGAGCCTGAGAGCATTTTCCAAATGCTTCTTGAACTCTTTTAGGCTGATGCTGTGACCACTTCCCTGGGGAGCCTGTTCTATTGCCCAGCCACCCTCTGGATGAAGAATCTTGTTCTAACATCCAACCTAAACCTCCCCTGGCACAACTTCAGGCCACTCCCTCAGGTTCTGCCACTGAGCACCACAGAGAAGAGATCAGCGCCTGCCCCTCCTCTTTCCCTCTTGAAGAAGTTGTAGACCACAATGAGGTCTCCCTCTCTGCTCAGTCTCCTCTACTCCAGGATGAACACACCAAGTGACCTCAGCTGCTCCTCATATGGCTGCCCCTCAAGGTCCCACAGCATCTTTGTGGCCCTCCTTTCAACACTCTCTAGTAGATTTAAGTTAAGAAACTTAATGTACATTGTTGTGCCCAAAACTGCACACAGCACTCAAGGTGAGACTGCACAAGTCCACAGTACAGTGGTAAAATTAAGAGTGAGACTCTTAAAAACATTATTATTATTATTGTTTCTTATTTTACATATGCGTGAGAATTAGCAGATAGACTCCATCTCTTATGAATTGGAAGCAAATATTCAGCTGAAGAGGCCTTCTCTTAGAAGCATAAAGCACAGAGCAACCACTGTCTGAGAAAGCTAATTAGCAAGAATCTGGCATGCATTGTGCAATGCATGTGCAACTACAAGAACTAAACAGAGATTTTTTTTCAAAACACTTTCTTATTTTTGATCTCCAACCAATTAAACACATTGAAAACTTCAGACAAATAGTTTAGAACCACACACTTAAACTTCAAAAAACTTAATTTTGCATTACAAAACCAGCAAAACTGCACACAAGCTGACTCACTGTTAGGAGACAAATTTCATTCCCAAACTACTGATCTCAATACCTACTGTTCTTATACATTGTAATTACAGGAAAAATCCACACATGATTGACACTTTACCTGATTAGAGTGGGTAACTATTAAAGTTCGTTGTTCTGGGAAATTATGATAAAGATTGGATATTATCTGGACTGCTACATCAGTTTTTCCAGTACCAGGTGGACCCACTACCTAAAATCAAACACACACAAACAAAAAATAAAATCAACCAATACACAGTTTATCAGAATACTTCACAATTAAAAAAACAGAGTCAGCTGGGGAAGAAAAAACCCACAACAATCTCACAAGACGCTGACATTACACATTGCTTCCTGGCTTTGGTGAAATTTCAGACCAAACACAACATAATATAAATGACTCCTTCAGACTATTTTGGCATATTCCTGACTAAAAGGAATATGCTAATCCAGCACAGGAAGTACTAATATGAAAATAGACATCCTCAGAGAAAAAACAGTAGTTTAGCCTCAGAACAGGCTAAATGGGAGGGAAATAGTGAAAAGAGAAGGAAGACAACAATGGGAAAAGAATAAGGTGAAACAGAAATAAAGAACAGGAAAAATAAGAAAAGAGTTCAATCCTTCTATTTACTCTGAAATCTACAATTGATGATACAAACATATAATAACATTTAATGTTTTCATAGTCTCAATTCCACAAACACACCAAAACTGACACCTCAGACATTTTAAAGGTATCCAAGCATATTATGAAGCATCTCAAAATAATTTGTTCAGGATTAAGAAGCACAGAATACCAGTTTTCATGAGCATCTACACATAAAACTACACACTGCTATAAAATCATTCCTGCTTTATTTAAAGACTCTCCAACCACTGCAAAAGCAAATTCAGCTGCTGTGGAAAGCCTTCAGCCACCGAAACACAGGATACAGAGATATGTGTTGCCATATGATTTTGTGAGGATTGGAGGATGTTGAACCTTCAAATGTTAATTTTTCATATTTTTAAACTATTAATAGAAATTATCTCAGCAAGGCTACAGAAAGGGGTCTTACTAGTATTTCACTGAATGTACCTAAGGCCAGAATTAAATAAGTAAGAGTACAGAATCCTTAGAAACATTCTTACCGTACTTAAAAACATTCTTACCATAGTTAGTCCAGGCTGCATTCCTGCACGGATGGCTTCAATCTGAGTATGGGTAAATTGAATAGTATTGCTGTAACAAAAAAACACGAGATCAGATAATTGATAGATTTTGCCAAGTTTTGATAGAAGCCATTGTTTTAACAAAGTTAATATATATATTATATAAAGATATATAACATATATAAGCATTATAACTGTTTATATCTTTCCCAAACTACACACTTGCAAACTTTTGTACAGTTAAATCAGCATTACAACTACCTTTTTTGTAGATACAACTGCCTTGTAATTTCTAAGTAAGACAGTAAATCATGTTGTTCATGTGACAACAAACTCATTACATCTAAAAGACTGTTTGTCTTTAGTTATTATTTGCAGAGAATGTTGTAAAATTATTTAGGTATTATTTTCCTAATATTCAAATTGCTGAGACAAAAAAACACTAGAAGACAATATTTCTCACTGTTTTCAAGGGACTTTTTTAACAGATGGGTGACAACAGAGTATTTTGATTTAAATATAAAACAAACCAGTCTCATTTCTGAAAATGAACTGCTAGGCATGCAATATTGTATCAAGATAAGTTCCTGCCCATTTTTTACCGTTTTGGTTGATTATATGGATATGGTCCCCTGTTTGGAATAACATGAGGCTCTACAATCAGTGTTTTAGCTTCTTCAGGGTTTTCTTCACTTCCATCCTCTTTTCTTTTTGTTCCTTTACCTCCCTTCATTGGGAAAGTTATCCTTAAACACATAATTTAAGGTTACAGTTCAACATGTTCACTACAACACAGACTTACAACTACTATCAGATAGACAACTGAAGAAGGTTATCACAAGAAGGTGATATAGATTTTTTCTCACCATTAAGACAAACTTTCATACAACAGGGAAACAAGTTCTACAAATGTTTAAGGAGAATAAAGAAAATAAATGACAAATAAATTGATGAATCTAATTAAATAAAAAGTATGTCAAACATACAAAAGCACTCTTTGTAACTGGAAAAGCCAGGAGCAGTACTGACAGCCAGGTGGAAAAACACTGAAAACAAGAAGTTCATAAATAAAGATGGAAAGGACAGCAGAAAAGTTATCATAGAACATAAGCTGTGTCAGTATTCTAAACTATTCCAAGATTAAGACTTTATCCTCCCATTTCAATTTTTTTACAGCCTACTGTATATATTAGTGAGCTTCTCTAATTCAGAAACAAATTACAGGTGAAGGAATCCCAATGCCTATCCAAATATCTCAAGACAAAAATGCAGATACCTCTAACAGTAATAACCTCTTACAGGACAAAAGTAGCATTAGGAAGAGCAACAGCTCTTCATAAAGAGCAGTATCTCTCTTAGTATAGGAACTGAAACTGAACAGTAGGTCATTGAGGAAAACTGTGTGTGAGATCTTTGTCTAATACCTTCAGACTATTTTTATATCATTATATAGTGTTAGTGCCTTCTCCACACAAATTCTCCATGCAGTGTTTCCAAAAACAGCTTGGGAGATTACCTCCCTGCTTTTCAAGATTCAATTTAGTCATGATAAAAGCTGACTGGTTCAGGGGAAAGGCATTTTTCCCTCCACAGATTAATTCCTTTACAAGAAAAAGATGTAGTTTCTTCAGCTGAAGGAACTGTTCTCCTATATTATGCACTGTGAATGTCAGTTTTCAAAACTCAAGGAAGTGCATCAGGGGGACAGAATTGTCAAGTCTAAAAATGCTGGACAACAGCACCACTGAAACAAAAAGAGTAAATCTCATTTAGCTGCCAAGAAGGTAGGCATACTATTTCAGAAATCATTTATGAAAATAAGCAATATGGGATTTCAGACTTAATCCTTTGTGTTGATTGAATGGTGTTTCCAAAAGCTCAAATTTTAATTGATGTTGAAATTGCTGTTCTTAACTTGTTGTAATGAGACATGTATAAAAACTATATGATTAAAATTCTCTAGGCTGATCTTGAGGAGTCTAGATACCGTAATGCAGAAGATAGTATTGTGTGTCTTGATTCTATCTCATACTTTTGTTTTTTCCATATATTCTGTAGACTGATCTACAAGCAGTGCTCTGATGCATTTTTGTACAGAGTAGAACAGAAGCTGGTCCTGGGTCTAACTGTTGTACAGTTAACTCTATCATGTAATTATCTAAATCTTAACATATCTCCTCCTTGTCTTAAAAGAATCTCCCTTCAAGCCCTGAACATAATTCCACCTAAAAACACATTTCAGCAAGAGTACCAGACCAGAAGTACTTGAAATATTGAGATCACCTGAAGGGGGGTACATGCAGATCTGGATTGTCAACAGTGACTTTAACATTGTACCCAGGAAAGCTAGCTTTTAAGTGATCAATGGACAGGAAAGTGTCATTAAAATCCAGAGTTGCAATCTGATTTGGCATTTTTGAATAGTGTGCACTACTTGGGTCTCCATAGCCGAGAATGATGTCATGCAGCCAGTCAGGAACCACACAATCTGTGTTCATCAAATTCCTAATAGTCTCCAGAAGAGCCTGTAAACAAGGAAAAACAGAAAAAAATAGGAGTGAAGAGACTGATATTCTAACAAGTAAAAATCATACCAAAGATCAATCAAATCTGTTTTAAAATGACAGAATGTAACTCTCTAACTGACGGTGTTTGGTTGGATTGAGTCACTATATAGACAGTGTACATATGCAATGAAACACCAGTATCAAAGCACAGAATTCTCACACTAAGAGCTAGTAAAGATGACCATAATCATCAGTGACGTTCTCATCCCAGAACACTCACAGCAGGGGGAAAACACATAGAAGACCCTCATGCAATTTAAGGTTTCCTCTTACATGCCTATAAAATTCATCCCTGCAGTCAGCTTAAGCTTCTCTTCAAGCATTTGCTGTTCACCCACAAATTAATTTATCTAATAATCTGTGGTTATGTAAGTTTTGTCTCCTTTCTCCTCTTGTGAAAACACCAATGCTCCAGACCCCAGACTTGCACAGAGGGTGTGCTTTTTAACTATGAAGTAGCTGAACTTTAGCCTTCCTGTTAAAGGGCTACTTTAGTGGCAGATCTGGAAGAAACATCTCACTTGAAACTTAGCATTGGACACCATGTATCTGCTCCTCAGCAGCAGCAGGACCACAGGATACCAGACATACACTGATTTCCAGATCTCGGACTTGCCACGCCACCAAACATGGACACAAATGAATGGTAAACAGCACATCAGCCATCCATACCAGAATATAAATCAGAACCTCCAAATGCCAATCTTGCAAAAGAATAGTCAGTCAAATCAAAGTACAGAATTTAGTCTACATTTACATATCCATCTCCAAAGGGTAGGATTTTCTTTTCTTGCTTGTGTTGTGTCATTCAAGGAGTCAAGTGATATGATCACCATCCCCACTTAGTCAACCTCCATTAAGATCCTGATTCTTCTCCACTACTCAGTGTGGGTGAGACCACATCTGGAGTGCTGTGTCCAGTGCTGGGCTCCTCAGGACAAGAGACACAGACATACTGGAATGAATCCAGAGTCACTAAGATGATTAAGGGATTGGAGAGTCTGTTGTATGAGAAGCTGAGAGAGCTGGGATTGTTTAGCCTCAAGAGTACTAAAGTCAAGGAGCATTGGAGAATTTGATTGATTTTGTGTAAAAAAACCGTAACGGAGGAAGCAAGGTCAATGGAATAAGAGTCCACTCAGTAGTGAGTGTCCTGTGAAAGAACAAGGGGCAATGGGCACAAATTGAGATATGGGAAATTCCACCTAAATACACCAAAGTATTTTTACTGTAGTGATAATGCAACACCAGAACAGGTTGTCTAGACTGGTTATGTAGTCTCCATCACTGGACATATCCAATGTCAACTGCATAGCTACAAGATCTTGAGCAACTTGCTCTAGCTGACTCTGCTTTAAACAGGACTTGGACTAGATCATCTCCAAAGGTCCCTCAACTATTCTCTGAATCTCTTCCTTCCAATCACAATCATGCTGTGGATTCTATGAACCTACCTGTAAAGCTACCAAATCGAAGGCATCTTAGCACTTCTAAAGCATGAAGGTCCTGCTACTTAATTATTTCAAAGATATATGGATGGAAAAGTCCAATATTAACTAGGAATTTATGTATTTTTATTGCAAATATAGAACAAGTACATCTAGCTCAAACATATATTAAGCACAGCATAATATGTTTGTGCTAAGGAAAGCACAAAGAAATCAGACAGTGTCACATTTTCAGGTAGTATTTCTAAACCTAGCTATCAGTTTCTAAGAGGAAGCAAGAAATATGTTCCTAACAGCTAATGTGCTGCTTCTACATCACAAAAACTTTGCTTCAGCTTTTCAAAAAGTAATTTCTATGCATGTAAAAATAGTAAGATTAATTCTTGTAAGTTCTTGTAAGAACTAACACCGCTGACCAACTCTATGTAGTGACACAGTGCTGACATCTCCAGCAAACACATTGTATTTGCACTTTCTCTGCTGTCTCATCCGCTTAATTTATAAGGGCTGCACAGGACTTCTCTTGTCTTCTCTCCTACAAACTCAGCTTTATGAACTTCAAGCTGCCTTCTATCTGCTGTATATACTGTCTACACTAATCATGGCATCATCTTGTTTTCTTTTCTCCAGCTGAAGTTAGAAGGGTTTGCAAATGACATGGAACGCATGCACCTAAACTGGTAGCAATGTGATAAATGTGGAAATACCTTAGACTGTCTTGAAAAATGAATGTATGAGAGTTTAGCAAATGCCAGCACAGAATGGCTTGCATTGGGATTTGCCTGTAAATTAGCTGCAAGAAGACAGTACAAATGTGAAAGCTACACTTAAGCATACTCTACAGAACTTTCCCTCTCACTACACAAAAGTGCACATACATGTGAATTAAAAAACATGTCTACATGCTTGTACACCAGGAGACTTTGGAAGAAGGCATTTGTATTTATGATGTGAAAGGAACCTGCCACAGACACACAACATAAATAATCAGTTCTGGTGGTTCTTTTGAATGCATTTATAAAGGACTTGCTATGAAAGTATTTTCAATATACCAACCCACAGGTGGATGGCACCACAATGGCCTATGCAGGGTGCAAGCTACTGCTTCGCACCAGAGGTATCTTTCTAGACACAGAAAGAAAAAAAAAGTCCAAGTCTTCTGGCCTACCTCTTTGTCCACCTACACAGAACTTGCTACAGAATCCTTTAAAATGAAAATCTCTTCAATTATGCAGTGCACAATTTGAAGGCACCAAAAGAAATGTAGTTTTTCATTTATGTTGCATTTTCATAATGGAAAACTCAAGGAACATTAATGATTCAGGGGTCTAAAAAGCAAAGAAACTGAGTAAGAAATATTTTTAGGTGTACAAAATTATGCACCCTCACAGGGAAAAAGGCCTGCAGCACCTTGTGCTACAGTACAAATTTGCCCAGCAGGGTCAAAGGAAGGGGCCCCTTCCTTTCTGCTCAGCACTGGTGATGCTGAATCATGGTGGTTTTGGCTGATAGGAACCTTTAAAGCTCATCTAATCCACCGCCCCTGCAATGAGCAGGTCCATCTTCAACCAGACCAGGTTTCTCAGAGCCTTGTCCAACCTGAGCTCAAAAATCTCCACGGATAGGGCATCTACCACCTCTCTGGGCAACCTGTTCCAGCGTTTCACCACCCTCATAATAAAAAATTTCTTATATCTGGTCCGTATATACCATCTTTTAGTTTATCATCACTATCATCACTGTATCATCAGTATTAGAATGCATGTCCTCATCTTTCTTGTAAGTCCCCTTACTGAAAGTGTGCAGTCAGATTTCCCTGAAACCTCTTCTCCAGACTAAGCAACTCCAACTCTCTCAGGCTTTCACCTTAGGAAAGGTACTCCATCCCTCTATCATCTTCCTGTCATCCCTCTGGACTTGCTCTAACAGGTCCTTCTTGTAGGGCAGCCCAGACTGGATGCAGCACTCCAGGTAAGGTCTTAGCAGAGCAGAGGGGAAGAAGCATCTCCCGTGACCTGCTGGCCACCCTGCTTTTGATGCAGATCAGCATGCAGCTGGATTTCTGGACTGTGAGTGCACACTGTTGGCTCCTATCAAGCTTATCATCCATCAGTATCTCCAAGTGTTTCTCACAGAAACACTCTCAGCAGAGCTGCTCTGGATCTGACACACTCCAATGCTCAATAAGAAATTGATCCAGTGACCCTCCCAAAAGCAAACAGACTCCTCTGATTTTCAAATTTTGACTGGTTATTCCTTTTCTTATAGTTCACTACTGCTTTAGGTAACAAAAACATTCCACATATTTCCTTAATCCAAAAGTCCAGATCTTCCTGTTGTAAGACTGAAATGATAAACTAATGTTTTATTACATACTCAAGAAAAGTAGCAGTGTTCTGATTTTCTGTGTAAGAGTTATCTACAGGGGAAAGTTATTACCAACGGACATACTCTAGCTTCCTGCAGGGAAACCTTGCCACCTAAAAAGCCTAACTATATTCACCTAAAATAAAAGAGTCTCAGTACTGACAGCATATTCTGACACACTCTTACCTAAGAGCTAAGGAGCAAGTACCTTACCTTGAAATTGTTTTCTTTTGGTTTTCTCCTCATTATTATATTGAATGTCTCATAGACATCTTCCGCTCCATTTTGAATTGTATTGGTCATGTCCTGCTGATACTGGTTTGGGTCCAGAAATACTCTGTATGTTCTGCAATCACCTTTAAGTCTTGGTTTTGGTTCAGGTCCTGCCCATAATGATACAGCAAGATTAGAACTGGACTCAGTCCTAGAAGCAAATTATCATTCAAATAAGTGATCCATAATTGTTCTTTAAATGGAATTTAGACAAATTCATATAATGAAACTAATTTCTGCATAGCAATATAAACATTTCCATTGCATGATTCTAATGGTTTTTGAATAGAATCTATTTTACTCCTTAACCCAACATACTGGATTTATTTAATTAATGTATCTACATCAGATTTTACCAGAGGAAACTAGTTGACCTTTCTCAGGCTGCTTATGGAATTGGTTTGTTTTTTCCCAAGTATGTAACTAATTCAATGAGCATTCCTTAAAAGAGAGGAAAATTATCAATTAGGCGGTTAAAAATAAAAAATGGAGAGAGAAAAAAAAGATGGATCTTTTGAACAAGTTTTGGTATATCATACCTTCTTCAATAACACGCCCTTTCTCGTCCAACATGCCCTGAATTTCACAGCCTCTAACATACACCAGGCCAGTCTGCTCAACGAAAGGCTGTCGTCTGTCAAACTTGGTGCCGTAAGGTTGCATGGGACGCACCGTAATCAAGAAGCAGACATCGTGCTTACGCAGACCTGATCCCCAAAAGGAACAGTCAGCGATTGAATGCCATTTTCTTTATCAATTCCTTAACATATATACAAAAGAATGCACTAAAATTTATTTTAAATAAAACCTCACATATATATAGAGTGTATACATATGTGTAGAGTATATTTGTTTTGCTTCAAAATATGCCTTGAACTTAAAGAATACAAAACCATAGGCCACTGTGATACAATAGATGTAAAAAGTAGAAGTTGAATACTTTTTTTCATAAAAACAAACATTATTTCAAGATTAGTCTTCTCCCAATAATCTTACTCCAGTTACATAACCTAGTTATTTTCAATCATCTCTAAAGAAGTGTGGCATTAATCTCTTACTCTCATTGCTTGTCTCTTGACAAGCACAGTGCCTAGAACTGGGCACAAAATCCTAAACCAAGTTACTTTAGTTATCCACTTAACAGAGTAAAAGGTCACTTAACCAAGTTACTTGCTTACTGCTACATTCCAGTTTATAAATTCCAGTATAACTTGAGGTTTTTTCTTTTTCCCTCAGCACCAACACAGTATTGGGGAATCACATTCAGCTGTGAGCAATGATGACCTCCAATATTTCCATTCTGCAGAGGTACTGACTGGGAAGTTATTCCTCCAACATGCATCTGTACAGTGACTTGTTCCTGCTTAATAATCATCCCTGTTGAACTACATCCTACTTTTAAAATGCCTTTTCTCCAATTCATTAACATAATTCTCAACATTAAACCTTCTCTCCAGTGTAACTCCAGAGTCTCAGAGCTCTAAGACACCTTCCAAGTTCAGAAAACATGCTGTATTTTTCATGAGACAAATAATTCCTCATTAAGCACCAGATATTACTCAACAGAAGGCAGTTTCATCCCATTACGTCAGGCAATAATTCATGAATTCTTCATCTCAGTTTGGATTTAGTTATAACATGATTTTTTATAAATCATAGAGACTATTTTAGCATTTAAAAAGCTAGGTGCACCACTATATAGATACTTTCAGTATAGTGAATTCTCAGCCACCCTCCTAGATTTTCTACTTTAACAAAAATCTACAGTCCCAAACTGGTATCTGCTCATTTATCATACAGTCCAGCTTTAGCATTTGTGCTACGTGACTTTTAATCACTCTACGCAGTTCCAGCACATTTATCAGGTTTCTCTAACAAAAGAGAAAGGAGTGACATTTACTGATAATACAAGTGCATGCTTCTATGTCACTTGCCAACACAGTCAACTAAAGTCCAAATCTCCAAACAAAGGAAGTGTTGCCTGTGGATATTTATAAGAAACAGTATTTGGTACAGTCAGCACTTCCATTCAACGTAACATTCAAACATACTGAAAACTACTGAAATGCACTGGCTTGAATTAAATAAAAATCTGTCCTCACCACTTGTGTATGACACATCACATTCCCCATACTTTTCAATATGACATTTTTAGCATACACATTATTTTAAATGCTAATTTAACTTTCCACAGTCCCTGTAAAGGACAGCAGTTTAAAGCTGGTCACAAATGCCATCAGTTTGAAGTAATAAACATTCTGTTCCCAATGAATGTCTATGTACTTTAATTATTTCAAACTTCACTTTATGAAAATATAAACTTCTTAAACTTGGAATTTGAGTAACTGGCTTCTAAACAGTGTAGTAGGATTGACAAATCTGTATCATGGATTAAAACCTCCTCTTCCTACATATAAGATTACATCAAAATATATTTTGAGGAGCACCTATTTTGAGCACTTTATTTCAAAGCATGTTAAGTACCTTCCCATTCATCTTTGATGTTATCTCGGACATTCAAATTAATTGTAACATCTGCTCTTACTCGCATGGGCCAGTTTTCACCAATGTTGGGCTTGGCCACCTCCACCACTGTGAAAGAGACAATGGGTTGTGCCATCCTAGCCCATCCACCAAAGACCACACCTCCATATTCTGATAACCTAAGAAATAAACCCCAAAGTTGTTAGTCATTCGCTAATAACAGATTCAATTATTTTTTAAACTACGAAAAAAATTTTCACACGGAAAGTTTTAAGACAGAAGTAGAACTCTTAACTTTATGTGCTACTGAATTAGATTAATATAATCCTGCATTTTAGAATCAAAGCATAACATGAACTAACTTCTATTTCAAAAACAAAGGCAACTTATGCTAGCATTTATAAAAAAAAACCCTCACAGAGACAGAAGATAAAGGAAAGGCAACAAAAAGCAACTACTATAAAAGATATCACACCAAATAAACCTTTTAAATCAAAAGATTAAAATGTGGCAGACGGCAAATTCAAGAATACTCAGTAACATCTCCCACAAATAGAGGAGTTTGTGACGTTTGCATATTTTGTAACATCAGTCAAGGCTTAGTACTCATGGAAAATTAACTCATCCATCTTAACACAACAAAGGCTGTTAGCATCCATCATATTGCATTTAATACACCTACAGGTACACATATCCACAAGCCCTTAAAATACCAACCCTTGGGATGGCAACACCTTTCAGAAGAAGTATAAACCACAGTATCTATGTAATTATTTTAAACATATTTGTTACTATGTATTTAGTACATACACAGTATCAGTTTTTGATTTTTAAATACACTTTGATTAGAAGTGAACCCAGTGGTTTGCACAAGTTAATAAATATTACCATGGTTTCATCCTACTGACACTATCTTCAATGTCCTGTCTGATCTCATAAGTAGACTCCAGGCGGAAAAGATTGAAGTTCCTCAGCAGGTAGTCATGGAGAGTCAGGAACTGCAGATTCAACTTGGGGAGTGCAAGACAACCTAAAGGTTTAAGGGTAAAAGGAAAGAGGTATTTGAGGGATAAACAAAAAAAAAAGAAAAAGATTAATTAATATACTGTTTCTATGAATTCATACATACAGACACACTTTACTGCACAACTGCCATAGCTGTTATCCTTGGAGATTCTAAAAACTACCCATTTTATCAATACACACCTCTAAAAAGAACTGTTCTCTCTAAAAGAACCTGTGAAAGACTGAAGGAATTTTCATCCTTCTACTAGCAGTAATATAGTGAACTACTTAAATATTAAATCCATCAATGCATTCAAACTATAACAAAATTAAGTTTAGTAAAACCAAATGCACAGGAAAGTAATGGTCTTTGGAAGTGCAACAATTAAGTTAACATTTAATAATGATGAAAAAGGCTCATTAACTAATAAAAAACATGCAACATCCACCAATTCCCCTATTCCCACGATTTATGTTTATTAGATGCCATGAAACACATTAATGTAGAAAAAAAGCTTTAAGCCAAAAAATCAAATTTTAATACATATCTCTGAAGTTTCTGTTACTGGTTTTGTTTTTTAAAATTTTCCATAATTAAAATTCCTCTAAGTTATTCATCTTACATTACTGGACTATCATTCCACTTTGATACCTATGTTTAAGACCTGTGAAAGCACCTTGCTTTTGAAACTTGCAATATCTTTGTTGAAACCTTTCTCTGGTATAGCTACTACATACTGACTTTCACATGCACTGAGATACAACAGCAGTGAAGAAAGGCAGCAGAACACAGTAATTTCTATTGTGGAAATCCTGCTGGATATAAAATACTTTAACACATTTCCCAACAGCAAGTAACAAATCCTGTCCTGTACAGCTAGTTATATTCACAAAGGGCAGAGCGTGAAGCAACATCTTTAAGGCTCCACAATATTCACCAGAGTGATATTCTTCTTCCCTCATTTTCTAAAAGGAAATAGAAACAATACTCCTAACAACCTTGGGTTAAATTACTCTTACATAAATTTTAGACCAAACTTATTTAGTTACTTTTAAGAACACAAAAAAAACCCCTTAAGACAAACAAGACAAAAGCAACACTTTCTTATTTGAAACCAGAACAGGAGAATACATGGAGATGAAAAAGAGAAAGTGTAAACTAAACTATGAGAAGCAAAATAGAAAAAAATACTTGTAACAGGCTGACAGCAAAAGAAATATTTCACAACATCACCATCAATACCATAAGTCCAAAAGCATTCACCACAGGAGGAAATGTTTCCGCTAGGAACCAGTGTTACTTCACAAAATTACATTCATCATTAACAAAATTTCTTTAATGCATTATTAAAAAGTCAAAATGGTAAGCTGCTTTCTCCTCCTGCCCCCTTTCCCTTCCCCTCCCCACTGTAACCCACATTGCCATAACCAATATTAATATAATTGGCTAATCAAACTTAACCACATAGCACACACAAGTCAACTTCCCAATATAGGATGAATGACAGCAGAGCTGCCCTGACCTGCATTTAAAAACCTGAATGTTTCAGAGCATTAGAACTATGTACTGTTCACTGAAACAAAAGAGAAGATTAAAAGAAAATATTTGGTTTATTTCATTTCATAGAAACTACAGCAATCTCTCTGGTCCAGGGTTTTTTCCCATTGCTTTGATTTAGGGTTTTTTTGGGGGGAAAGAAGGGCAGTCTCTTTTTCATTGTCTTTTTTTTTTTTTAAAGATTAAACCACATCAGCAGAAGAATCTGAATCAGATTTTAAGAAACTGCATCATACTAAATACTTTTTTTCCTCTTTTGGGGCAGATCTATAGGTGACACTTGTATCATATCTTGTTGAGAAAAAGGTCCTTTGTTGCCTTATCTAAAGGGAGTCATGTCTTTCTTTTCATTAATGCTTGTTTCATGAAATATTTATCCAAAAAGACTTATTTATGCTAAGCAGATGAACTTACAGCTCATACCTATGCAAAAAAACCCCATTTAAATCATACCTACATAGCGAAGAGAATGGAGTACTGGCTGTTAACACCTGAAACAAACTTTATACTAGTCTTTGAAGACATACATTGTTATTGGAAATTGCTACATTCCAAATTTAATTTCTCACATTTCTAATGGAATTTCTCATGATCTACATTAAAGCAACAGTTTTTAAAAGTAGCTCAACAAAAATACATGTGCTGTTCAGTGCAAATCTTAAAATTACATGATTCCTGTCTGCAATACCAGCAGTTTGCTTCCTTGATCATGAGCACATTAGGTTCCTGTACTTTTACCTTGAAATAGAAGTAAGATAAGTAGTGGTAATTTCCTCCCATTATCACCTTTCCCCCCTTTTTAGAAAGGCTTTGTTGAACACACTTCAGCACAAAGCACAGACAACAGCTTTTCTGTTGCTGTTTCCAACCTTTTTCACCTTCCCTGCACCTCAGTCAGTAGTACAGCACATCTGTTATCCAGAAGCAAATAAACATCTTTGTGTAAAAATAGATTCTTGGATTTTTCTTTAAATCCACTATATATTTGCTAACAATTTATCTAAAGAGTTCCTGACTCTTAAACCCCCACCCCAATATTACTCTAAGATACTGGAAGATGCCAAAGTACTGTGTAAGTTTCTTGGACAGAATAAACATAATACCTCAGAACTCCTTTTTCTATTGCAGCATTTACAGCTCTATTCAGCATTTACTGAACGACTAATCATACCTTCTCCAGAGTAATATTCAGTTGGTACAATATTTTCATCCCAAATAATCTTCTCTGTGGGATAGAGAGGCATCTGGTTGAGTTGCTGAATTTGAGATATTCGCCGCTCATGACGGGAAACCTAAAGAAAGAGAGGTTTGAAATGCGTTCTAAGTCCAAAATGAACAATAAAGATACTTTTGAAACATAGAGAGTAATTCATAAGGTGGTCACATGCATTTTTTCCATCAGTATTTTTCAAATTAAATATTTTAATATAACTAAATGCACACAGTGACATCAGAAGATGAACAAACACCTAGTCCAACTATTGGTATAGTATTAGAATCAAACAATAATTTGGCCATTCAGCAGACCAAAAATGCCACAAAAATACTCAGTCAAGACTCAGCAGAGAATCAACTTCAAATAAAACTTACCTTACTTTCCATTAAAAATATGGTCACTACCTAACTAACACTGCTCTTTCAGTAACAGTTAGTCTTTATTTCCTCTTTGGGACACAAAAAAGTCTATCCAATATTATAATATGTTATCTGAACAAGTATCAATCCATGGCATGCATAGGCAGCATATCACTACTCTCTGATCCTTGGAAAACTACATTAACAACATGAACAATTTTTTAAGAAATCAAAAATCACAAAACAAACTTATGAAAGAGACTTTAAAAAACAGCTATGCTATTCCAACACTGCTATCAGATTAGAAGGCTACAGTAATATTGGTAGACCTTGAACATCCAAACAACCTGATGTGCGTCAAACAATATTTCAAATTAGTTTGAAGCCCAAATAGGTACTGAATATCTAGATCCACTTTATCAGATTTTTTTTTTTTTTTGGATGGGATAAAAACTTTATCCAAAGAACTCAAAACCATTTCCAAGATCCTCCTTATTGACCTAAAACTCCACACATTAGTTTCTCATGGAAACTATATTTATGAATAGGCATTTCCAAATACTTAATTTATATAGCTTTAAACCCCATCTTAATATGCCAATTACTGCTATAATACAGCTGTGGTTCACAGATGGTTCACAAAACGTCCTAAATGATTACTTTACTACAGTGTAGTTGCTGGACGTAGCTATGCTCCGAGTTTTTAATAGGAAAAAAATACATTAAGCATGTTTTTACCAGCAATTCCAGCAGAAACTCCTTCTCGTGGCTCGTGTCCTGCCCCTCGGCCAGCGGCGGCAGCAGACACAGGTACGACGCCACCTGGTGGAGAACGTTGGAGCTGCACGAGAGATAAAAAAAGAAGCCTCTGTCACACTGAAAACAGAGAGAAAACAGCTGCTTTTTCCTTAAAGAAAACTCCAACTGTCTGATCCGACCACAGAGAAACAATTACGGGCCAGGCTTTTAAGTGAAGTTTGTGCATAAGGTGTAAACTGAACCGCTCACCTACAATAAACACAGCAAGGGGCAGATATTTTTTATTGTTTCAAGACCTGACAAGGAACTAAAAAAAGCACACACTGCCTTTGTCAAAATACATACTGCTATTCTTTTACCCACAGCATTTACAATATAGTACAGTTAATGCAGTGGCATGCTTTCATGATTTCTGTTATGGTGGTTCTACACAACAGAATTCAAAAAGATAAACAAAAGTTAGACGCGAACTACCGGTTACGCACATAAGAAGTTAGAAGGAAAAAAGGCTGGAAATTTGTTAGATTTAATCATACTAAGAAGCAAGAATTCCAATTTCAATTTGCTAACTTACCTAAGAGGTCCAAACAACTTCACCAGAGCATCACGAGTATCTACTGCAGCTACATTTGAGAGCGCAAAGTCATATAACTCTGGGAAATGTGCAAACGCTGCTCTCTAGAAAAAGATCCATGCATGAAAACTGAATGTAAGCACATTAATAAAACTATTTAATAACAGTTTAAATACTTAGAAAAAAGCATAGCTGCTTCTGCTTCATAACATGAATCACTCTACCAAGACAGAAATACAAGCCAGATTAAATCTCCATTTTTCTCAACACCATCTATTTGTTACTCCTCCACTGCTGACACGGTATCTTTCTTATACACCTTTCTACCAGCGTTTGCTGTCGTTACAATAAAACATAAGGGAGCAGATATGTAGCTTTGCAGGCAACTAAGAAAAGCAAGGAACAAGTTTAACTTAACCACGCTCCCTTGAATTGTTCCGTTAAAACCGATGGGAACCATTCTGAAGAGTGTGAGTGAATTTGTTCAAGGGACCACTGTAGGCACATGTACACCCTGATCTTGAGGAAATGCTGCCACCTACTGCATCACCACAGGGTCCTACAGCGTTCTGCTTTCCCGTCTCAACAGGCTTAACGGGAAACAATCCATTTTGGTAACACAAGGTCCAAAATGCTGATGCTGTGCTAGAGCATATTATTTAGCTGTAGTCACATCCACCATACTGAAGCATTACATGTCTTTAATATGGTACAGGCAGTCAAGCTACAGCTATCCCTGTGACTCAACAGGGAAAATAAAGGGTTTGATTTGGGAAATAACCTCATGCCTATTCCAAATGCAAATTAGACTAGAACAGCAAAACCAAATCATCTGTCTCTCATAAACACTTCATCTTCTGCTTACCTGTAGAGAAGTAATTCTGTCATAGTGAATTGTAGTCATCTCATTCTCTGTCAAAGCATTTCCAGTCTGATCATTGATTTCAAAGCCAGTGTAGAATTTGAGCATATCTAAAAGCTGAGACATCATCCATATAAATTAGTGCATTAACATTAAGAGACACCCTACTACAAACAAAACCAGTTTCAGAGGACAAATGCACAACCAAGAACTCCTCAACGTTCTAGAAGAATTAGACTAAGGAGTGGTATCTTAATTTTACACTTGGCTGATGCACAAAATAGTTTTTGTTAGGTATCTCATCTGCAAGCCATCAGAATTCCAGTACAGTCCACAAGCAATATGGTTTCTTGACATACTAGGACTTGAAACTGAAGCTGATCACAGTAAGGTGATCAAGCCAGAGGCTGTCATTGAACCCAGCTTACAGCTTGCTGCTACCGAAAGGGAGAGCCTTGCGCCCTTCTGCCCTCTTTGTTGCAGCTCTGAAATTCATCCTACCTTTCAATGGGATTATTTAACTTGGAGGAAGAAAACTATTCAGATGTGCTGCTGGCTTTATGTTCATCAATACTGACCCTCAGAGAAAAATAGTAAGTGCCAGAGATGGGGGACAGCAAGCAGCAGGAAAAGCAGCTGAGATGCAGGAAAGAAGACAGATCTTCAGATCCTGCCATAAAAAAACAACGTAGTAGCTATGAGTGAGTAAACTGAAAGACAGGAGTGAAAAACAGCTACACTGCAGAACAGTGAGAAAAAATGAACAAGAGGAGAAAGCAGTGATGACAACTTCTGCTATGTGTGTGGTAAAGCCTGCCAAAAGCTGTACTGTTTTCTAGCTTGTGCTTTCAAGAACTTCTCAAAAACAGAAGCAGAAATATTACTTTTCTCTTGTGAGACCCCACCTGGAGTACTATGACCAACTCTGGGGTCTCCAACACAAAAATACCCATGGATTTGTTGGAAAATGTCCAGAGGAGTTTACTATAGGGCTGAAGCATCTCTTCTGTAACAACAGACTGAGAGTAAAGTTCTTTACATAACCTAAAGGGAGCTACATGAAGGATGGAGAAGGACTTTTCACAGGACATGTAGTGATACAACAAGAGGGAATGGCCTTAAACTGAAAGAGGGCAGATTGAGATTAGATATTAGGATAAAACTTTTTATTGTGAGGATGGTGAGGCATTAGAACTGGTTTCCCACAGAGGCTCTGGTTGCCCATCCCTGGAGGTGTTCATTACCAGGCTGGATGGGACTCTAAGTAACCTGATCCAGTGCAAGGTGTTTGTCCATGGCAGGGGGGTTGGAAGTGGATGATCTTTAAGGTCTGTCCCAGCCCAAACCATCCAGATTCCATGAAATGTAAGAGCAGTCACACACTTAAGTACAGGTAAGAAAGAACTTCCGTGTGAAAGATTTAAATAAACATGTACTTTGCATCCAAACAAAAGCCTACCTTTAATAAAAAAAAAAAACAACTGCAGCATTCAAAAAAAAAGGGAACAAAAAAACTCTTTTCAGGAGCTTTGTATCTCACCTGACAGAAAAGGTGACCCTCCTTCTCTCTTTTAGCAAGACTAGACAGGTAACAGTGAACAACAAGATGGGAGTCATCCAGCACTGTATTAAACCAGCGCCGTGTGGGAAGCAAAGCCTGTGGTAAATAATAACATGTTAATACAAGCAACCGTTTAAAAAGTAAGAAATCCTGGCTTCTCAGAATTTTCCATTTCAAGAAGGTATATTAAGATAGATTGCTGCAGTTATTTGCATATCTAATACCCTCACAGAGGTATTAAAGCAGCATTTATGTATGCCAAGACACTGGATTTATGCAGGTAGGCTGCTATGAACACCGTCAGTCCTTTATGTAACAGGGACCATGGCACAAATCTGCCTTTAGTGAGAATTCATCCCGCCAGTAAAAAAGTAAATTAAATAAAGCAATTACTCCACTAGTAAGTGTCTACATAATGATTGTGTGCTACAAATGATATACCAAACTGCTTCAGCATTGTTTTAAATGTCTGTTTTCAACACTAATTTAATGAATTTTAGTCTTCCTGAATGAATTTTTGTCTTCCTTAAAATTACAAACTGTTTCTTCTAAATAAGATAGGGTAGCTTCTCTTCATTGCAAAGTACTCAGGTACTTTTCAAATCTTCAATAACAACAAAATAAAGATCTTTTCTTCTCAATGTAAATAGATTAAGCTGCTATATGTAGCAACTGTTGAACAGCATACAGTAAAAGATCACAACAATTCAAGAGAAAAATTAGCTGTTCTCTACAGACTGAATCTAGAAAGCCAAAAAGCATCAGCACGGTGATGATTAGAACCAAGATGAAAAAATAAAAGAATCTGTAGTAGAGAATGTTGATTGCTCTGCACAATAATTACAAAAACAAACTCATAAAACTCTAAGAACTCTCCATTGAATCATTACTTTCAAATTACCAAATCACCAGTTTTGATGGCAGTGTATGCACTGCAATATGAAACAGTAATATTCTGAAATAGGCTTTAAAACAAGTAAAAAAAGCCCATTAACACAGTACATGCTACAAAGGCAAAAAGACTTAGAGTTACAGCTAATTTCTCATTTGCTTGTTCCAGTCACTTAAACAGGCTTTATAACCTGTCTGAATTCTAATCTTTCTGCAATATCTAGAGAGAACCAGTATTAAATGCACTGCTTCTAAGCATTTTAAGTCAGACAGACTTTACCTTCCAAAATATTTTCTCTTACCAGAGAGTATTACATACATAAGACAGCAAGCTCTAATTTAAATTACTCAATCTATTGCAACTACAAGCACAGACTACTTCAGTGATTTAACAGTCAGCCTGCAGAAATTCACCACAAAGACATTTTAAAGTTACCCATGATACTGTTTCAGAAAACTCTTCTACTTCACAATGCCTCCTGAATCTCAAGTTACTCTAAATAAATAATTACTCACGGAAGAAATTGTAAATGAGAGCCTTTTACTTTTAATACTGGTACTGCAGCGCTTAAAATTGTCTCATCTTCTCAGTATCTGCTGAAAAATTTCACTTGCTCCTTGCCTTATTACTGTAACGAATGGCAGATCACCAGAGCTACTACTTCCGAATAATGAACTCTAGTCAAACAGGAACAGGCTGCATTTCAAACTACTGCTGCTTCCTGGGATTTAACCCAACAACACAAAAGTGACTTTAAGTGACTTGTTATACACTGGGAATAATAATTCTGAATTATTCCTACTAGATTAAAGCATCACACATTTTCAGAAATTGCCAGTATTAATTATTACCACTACTCCAATTAAATCCTCTTCACTGAGCACTTTAGGATCCTAGCTTTGTCTAAGAATTCAACTGGCTTATCAACATTGCTGGTCAGTTCCCAATATGGATGCAATGCTATAACCCCTTATTTGCAGACAGAAAATCACTATAAAACAATCATTGCCACAGCTGTGACATAATCACCTCCTATTTGGAATAAGGCTGTAAGAATTAATTTAGGCACTTAAACCCCAGAGAAGTACACCTGGAAATTGGCTGAATCAATTAAAAAACTTACCTCAAGGTCTAGCATGAGTTCAATAAACCTCTCACAATAATGAACTTTGTCCATAGAAATAGGACCTAGATAAAAAAAAATAAAAAAGTTTAAATTGATCCACATTAGAATATATTTACACTTGAACAATTCCTTAAAAACTAAATAAATGCTACAACTATAAAAGTATTAATTTTAATCTTGTTAAAAGCTATTTAAAACATTATTCTCTTTTTAAAACAATCCTTTCTTATATTAAAAATTCTTCTGGTTAGCAATGAAAGAGTAACAGAACCAGAATTTCAGAAGTTATTTTATCAGCTTTGAAAAACCTTGGATGTAACATGCAAAAATGCTCCCTTCCATGAGATATCACTCACCCATTATGTTTGTTAAAAACTATTAATGCCAGGTACTCAAAAATGCATTCTTAAAAGCTACAAACAAGATATGTGCAAAAGGCCTTGACAATAATCATAGGTACTCAGTGGTGACTACAAAAGGGCCTTTTGAAGAACACACCAAGTCCCCTTTAATAACTTTCTTACAGGTTCCAAAGAACTGTTAAAGTAAATCCTCCTAAAACAGGTCTAGCATAATTAGGAAAACAGAGGGGATAAGTATCCTTTCTGAGGAAGCCACATTACAAAATTCACCCTTACAGCTCAGGTAAGCGCTGAAATTTGCTAAGAGTTTAAGTTAAGTTGGTTTTTTTTACAAAAGCAAAACTCTGAGAACTGATTTCACCCAAATTGTGCTGTGCTTAGAGCATAATAACCCTTTTCTGTTAAAAGGCTAACATCTTCCTCTACAAACACTTTTCCTTTCTAAATCAGGCAAGGAGATAATTTTGCTTGTCACAATGACTCAAAGAGCAGTCAAATATTACAGAATTTCACTTCACTTAGGTTTTTGTTCTTACTGTAAATCAACAGTATGAACAGACAAAGCCTTAAGGTATCCATTTATACCACCCTTTTAACAAGGTACCTAAGTATGTATGAAATGCTTTAATGCCATAAGGCTCTAAGCACACAATGAATTTCCCAGAAATTTTGTTTTTACTAAGTATATACTGAACAGAAGAAGGTTTAAAGTAGCTTTTCACTGTTTCATTTTTAAAGTATATACAGATTTGAATATTAATTTTGATCTGAAATCCATGGAGGCAGGCACACATTTCACTACAAGCCTGAACAAGGTCCCCAACCTCAAGCTGATATCCTAAGGACTAGTTCCTTCAGCAACACAAAAAGATTTTCACACAGATTACCAAAGTAACATAAGAATCACAGTTACCTGAGACAGGTATTGACTTCAGAACAGAAATGAATTTCTGAATGAGCTGTGAAAGAAATCTTCTCTCTCGATATGCTCTAAAATGGGACATGTGACGAAAGAATTAATACTGTTTAAATGCAGACTAGAAGTATATTGCAACTTTCACTAATACAAAGTTAGCTGTTTCAAAATCCATATAATGGTCGTAGGTTGCTTTGAAACACAAAGCTGTTTAGATGATAACTTTTCTCTCTGCATTCAGGCAGACAGATTAGCAGCCTACATTTTTAGGCAACAACCCATGCTTTTTACTGTGTCAAAGAGACAAAAGTCTTCTCCTACATCTTACCACATGACAACACAAAGGCACTGGAACACTTAATTTTGGTGAGATGGACACAGATTTATTGAAATACTTGCATAAGCTATATGCCTAAACATTTGCTAAAAGTCATAAAAAAAAGTGAGTAGCTACATGAATATTCTTTTAAGCTTTCATCCTTTAGTTTTAAGATTTGATATCACAAATTCACTGACCAAATAAAATACAAAGTTCTAAAATAGTATTTTGCATATAGACTACTGAAAAACAGAACAGCTTCCAGGAGGCCACATATGATCAATCCTCATTTGCCACAGGCTTTCAGAAAACACCTATTTCATTGAAAAGATTTATTTTAGCTGAAACACAATGACTGCATTAAGGAAAAAATACTTCTGTACATACTGCATTCTTGACTCTTCATCCATTTTTGCATCATTTTTCTTAATTAGATTCCAGAATTTTTTTAGTTTTGGTGTCTTCTTCAACTCTTGTTCCAGTCGATTCTGAAATGTTAAAATCATATTCAGTCACCAAGGAATCTTGTTTTCATGAGATAAAAATACATTCCAGTCTTATTATTAATAAAAAATATATAACAAACTTAAATAAAGAGCTGTTTCTGGCTATTCTCAGTATCACTGTAAAACAAAAACATAATAATGCTAGAGAGTCCAGCCACAACTAGATGTCAACTCCATTGCCTCCCTGTGATCTCATGGCCTTGTCTACAAATTGTAGCTTGAAGAAGCTATAAACAACAAACCTCCATTTTCTGAAAAATTATATATAAACATTATTATATGGAAATCTGCAACAAACAGGAAACAATTTAGCAAAGCACACAAAACTGAAATTCCATAGCAACACTGTAAATATTAGAGTTCTTTAACAGAATTCCATGAGAATTTACTTTACACAACTTGGATAATGCCTAGGAAACTGCTCTGCCAGTTAACAGTGTTATGCTTACAGGTTGTAGAGCCATCCACATCGGCAAGGAAATGAGCTGCTGCACCTGACCTCTGATCAAATCCACTTCCTGTTAGAAAGTTACAGATGATAAAAATTTTAAAAACATTCTTATGTTTTCTGATATGATTTTCTGTCTTACAAAATACATCAATGTACATTAACATCTGACAAAAGACATTTATATTGTTCTATTAGATTAGACTAACCCTACCCAGTGGCACCTCTGTATTTTAGGTTCTTTTCACGGAGTCTGTCAGTTGTTAATACTTCACCAGGGGCCCCATCCATGCAAGCATTCTTAGCACAAAGGCTGCTGAGAACTGATAGTCCTTCTTCAGTCATTTCTTACTCTTGAACTCACTTACTGTGTTTTCTCTACTTGTTTTTAAGCTACTGTCTCCTGAAGCCCTTAATTTATCAAGTTTCTTTCACTTCTTCTACACTCTTTCCATTGTCTGAAACAAATTATTTTCTCCATGTCAGTTCAAATGTACTCTCTCCAACTATGCCTGTGATCTGGATCCACAAAATTTTCCTTCTTTCCCGAGCAACTAAAAATTTCAATTAACATCTTAAGTATGTCTTCACGTACAAACACTCCATTCTCAGCACTCTGAAACTTCAAACTACAGTGCTCTTCACTTAAAACACTGACTATCTGACTATTCCTGCCTTTCACAAAAAAGGGCACCTTCGAGTAACTGTGTGCTTTTACAGGCATATTTTCACCAGCTCCCCTATCACGTTGTATCAGAAATGTGCCCTACAAGAAGGATTCTGTAGTCACAATCAAACTATTTAAAATGAAGATGCATTGTCCCATGGCCACTACAGAAAAATACCATCTCAATGAACTACACACACAAAGTTCAAGTTGGCTACTGGCTCCCAAAATCATTGCTAATCCCAGAATCAAATAATACACTTTCTATGTTGTTTTGTCTGAGAGAATTTTGTTGTTTGTGCAGACCTTGATTTTGGATAATACACCCCATGTGCAATGCAAATGAGGAAAAAGTCCAGCAGCAAGAGAGGTTGGAGAGCACTGCTTCATGTAACAGGTAATTGTAAATTGCTCTTCCTGCTTACTACTTAGGATCTCTAACCCTGTTTTAAATATAAATTGAGAACACAAATTGCTCTGATGCTCTCTTAAAACTAACTCACAAGAACTGAAGATAAAAATCATATCTAAACCTGGTTTCAAAAGTGAAAAAAGCCTCACTGTTTTTCTCAATAGTTAATGGAAATAATTTTTGTGCTATTTCCTAGGCAAACTAAAAAGAGCACAGTAGTAACTAATCTGTTTTAAAAATAAAGCTTAAATGTAAATATTTTCAAATAAAAATACATAAATTTTAAATTAGTATTTTTAAAAGAAAAAATTTGTATTAAATCCTGTCTTTCAATTGCCTAACTGCCAATCCTCCAGTTTCAAGTCTTATCTATGACCTTGTGTCGGAGAAAAGCAAATGTGATGAGAGAGATAAAGAGACAAAACAGAGGGTAAAAGCCCTCTGGTACCGTGTCTTCCTTACATCGGAATTTTGCTTCGTCTGCCTTATAAGAAGAAACTGCCCAAACTAAACTGCTGTTAACACAGAGCAGCATAAACACACTGGAAATATTTACAGCTACTTTTAACATACCAAACTATTGAAGCAGTGATCAAGGAAAAGCAGCAGGACTGTCTGTTCATGCAGAGAGTACTCACTCTCATCTTCGACCAGCGATGCTTCCAGTATGCGTTTGAAAAAGAAAGGAAAGTGTTCTGGCCTTTTTTTGAATATCTAAGAATAGAAGAGGAAGGTAATTTTGAGTCAGGTCAATACAAATCATTTCAATCTTCATTCACATAACATAGCTGAAGTTCTCTAAATTCATTTAAATCTATAAGAGAAGGGATTATTTTTTCTCATTTTCATTTATTCTGACCAGGCAGCACAAGTAAAACAGACTAATGATAATATCCTCCTGACAAGGGATCCTCTCCATATACCTTCTGCATAACAGGTGATGCACAGGACAAACTAGACAAGAAGCACAGCTGAAGTCTTGTGGGAATGTTCACCTGGTGACTGCACAGAAATACTCTGAAATCTCCCAGGTGGAAGGTAAATGGTAGGTTTTGGCCAAAGCTATGGCAGCTCTAAGTGACATGCAAAAAGTGAGCAAATAAAAACCACCACAAAATAATTATAGTCCTGGAATTTCCATTCAGCTACCTGAGCAGAAAAAAAGATAAACTGAATAATCACCAAGATAAAAAAGTTCCTTTACAAGGGCAGTCATGTATCAAATAAATGTAACTACACTGCTTGGAACACAGCAAGCACCTGTCATTTTACTTCTAGCACATATGCCAGAAGAAAAGCACATGGACAACATATGAGCAAGTTACTAAACCTTTGTGCTTTGCCAGCATTCAATTAATGGCACACATTAAAGTCAGTGTGCTACTGAAATAATGACTGTATAGAATGTATAACTAGACTTCCGTTGTTGAGACAGCCCGTAAAACCTGGATTGTTTGTAAAAACATTAAATAATTTCTAAACCTATTACCACCAGAAAAACCAACCCCAAAACCCAAAACAAAAAACTTAAACAAAAAAAAACAACCAAATAACGTACACAAAAGAAGAGTAAGACTTTGAGTATAAAGCAAAAAAAGGTAGAAACCAAAATTCACAAGTTTTAAGCAAGACGTTACTGAATAACACACAAGACTTCCAGTGGCGCCTTCTTATACATACAGATAAATAAATCCTTCTTTTTCTTTCAATATCAGAGCAAAAACTTCTCTTCAAATACCCAACCTCTGTCAAGTGCCAAAAAAAAACAAATGCTGGTAATAATATTCAGCATCTCACAGATGTTCAGCAGAACCAAGGACTTTCACACCAGAAGGGATCAAGTAATTTTTCACCTGTCCTTTCCTTTCTCCAAAAAAGGACATAAAGTTTAAAACACCATATTAGATATTCCAGCTGAGGAACAATTTCCTTTTAACACTACAAGCTCTTCTACCTTCTGTCACTGTAAGTGAGCACACTGTAAAAGCTGCAACTTGCAGATCAAAGTCAATTCTAGCTGCAATTGAAATAAGTTACCTCCCACGCAGGGACATTCTCCCTGAACTTCTCATTCACCATACAGCAGATTGACATTAAATATGCCTTACTGGACACCTCTGGAGAATAATTCATCCATAGGTAATTTTCAAGGTACTGACTGTGAAGAGATAAAGAGTATTTCATTAGTTGCAGCCACCCACATAATCTGTCACTCATTTAAAAAAAGAAGTTACCCACAAGGTGTTTTTTATCTCCTACCCTGAAAGCCATCTTCATAGTTTGTGAGTAGTTCTTCAAGTTACTTCTCATCTAGGTCACTGAAGCAAAACTTGCTAGACCCAGTAACTGATGACATGAACAATTTTCACAGAAAGGACAGGAACCTCTAACTCTGTGCTACTGCTGACATACAAATTCCAGAAGTCCATTGCCTACTGTTCATCAGTGTCAAACCCTTAACCATAATTTACATTTTCTCTTCTGCACTTTTTCTAATTAAGATGCAAAAATCCAAGGGAAGTTTGTCCTTTTGTAGTTACTGGTACTAACTTATGGACTTGAGCTTTTTTGAAACAAAGAATGTACCTCAAATGAAAAATATCTTGTATTTTTTCTTAAGATTTGAGATAAAACAGCCAAACAGAACATAAAATATTGTGGTTTTAAGTACATATTACAACTATTATTTGACACCTTTTTAGACATACTCTAGAAGTTCTTCCAGGAAAGTCTAAAGCTGTTGTAAACTAGTGTTTAAATAGATTTCCATTCTTTTTCAAGAAAAGAAAGTGTTAATGATGCTGCTGCAGCACAATTCATTTTTAACCTCATGGTAAGAGACATAATCAAAAAACTTCTCTAATTTCAGTGAGTTTTGATTTAAGGCTGAATGACACATTCTAAATAACAGAACTAAGTTTTTCATTTATTTCATTCACACTCTCTTTCTCTGAAGTGCTCCACTTCCACTAGAAATTGAGAATCATAAAACAAGATACTCTGACATGTTACTTACATTTATGGAAATATTTCCTCTTTAAATTAAGCTCTCCACACTTAATTTTCCTCAGCACACAATTCAAGGCCTTACTTAGTATGAATGAGTACACTACCTTCAAACTGTCTTACTGCCCTGCACTTGCTTCTCACCTTTACAGGTTCTCCAAATTTCCCTCCCATTAGCTTACCTGAATTCAAGAAGCATTATCTTTCTAATCGCAAACCTGAAAAGGAAAAATTAATCAATTAACACAGGAAAGAAAGCCTCCCACACACAGCTGCATAGAAAATGGCTACATTTTCCCTTATTTCATTGTAAAAGGTAACTTTTAGAAACACTCAGTAATTATTGCTGTCCTGACATTTCCATGCAATAGCAACCACTTGGATGCAGAAGCAACTGCTGTTACACTGCAGAAGCTAAAGTTCATAGAGATTCATTAAGCAATTAAATTCACATTTTAAAGAAATTCATGTAGGTCTTTTAAATATGAAGTCACCACTTCCAATATCCTTGATGATACGAACTGCTAGCAGCTGACAGTGTCTCCTGGAAAACTACAATTATATATTTAATCTGCTCATAATGATATTTTTTTCTTAGTGACTGGAAATGGAAGTTTGCTTTGACTCCATATGACAAATTCTTAGATTGCTTTCATACAGGAATAATACAGAGAATTCTCTGCAGAGCTCTATCTTCCCAAAAAGCTCTAGCTACAGTCTGCACAGAGAGCTGCAGGATGCAGTGTATCTTGGCTTTGTCTGCCCCATCTAACAGTACAATTCACTGAAACTTGACTTTTGCTTCATGAGTCCTGTAACAGCAGCCACAACAGAGAAGGAAGCTAGAGGCAGTGCACTGTGCAACAGTTTGTTTTTTCTTCCTTTACATTCCTTAGTGACAAAAGAAGAGATCAGCCTACTATACAACAAAACCAACATGAAAGCCAACAGACTACCAGGTAAAGGGTCTGAAAAATATTAATTCCAACCATCACATTTAAGATTTATGGGCTTAGGAAGTCTCTTGTTACCACATTCAAACTTTGAAATACCATAATGATTAAATTACTTCAATGTACTTGAGTAATTTTCATCTACTTTCAATATATAGATGAGTTTTAAAGTATCAAACATTAGAAACAATTCCGGCATGGATAATGTTGGAATGGTGGTAAATAAGAGAAAGCAACTGGCATACTTACTTTGACCTGACAATTTCTTTTGTATATACATCTTCAATGACCTATGGAAAAAAATTTTAAAAGAATTTTATATACCCACTAATGTGGCTCAAAATGCATTAATACATTTTATTCTGAATTAGTTACTCTTTGCTTACTGCTATTGAAATACTTCCAATATTTTTTCCAACAAGAATGAAAAGAATCTCTACTTTAAGTTGAAACAGGCACACTTTGACATCACATAACGTGGAGATGCAGTTCAGCTGTTTATGTACATCCTAACAATCTACAGTTCTAACAATCACAGACAAATTCTATCACAAATACTACAAAATAAACTGAGGCTAAACATGGAGATTTAGGCAAACATCCACAAGGAAAAGAAACTTACCCTGCAGTACACAAAACCAAACAAACCATGCCAAATTTTGAAAATTCAAAATGCACATATACAGCAGAAAGGAAATAAAGTTGATGGAGGCTCACCAAAGAAGCTTTTAGAAAGAACACTATTCTATTTAGAAAGAACAGTATTCATTCCTATTTGATTTCTAAAAGTAAAATCCCCTCAAGCATCTTTTAACCTAAAAGCAGATGTTCAAAATCTTTTGCCCTCGTGAATTCTTGACCAAAATAAACTGACAAGCATACAAAATAACAAAATACAAAATAAAAGGTATGCTACAGCACACCTTCCTAACAGTGCTTACATTTATAAAGTACAAATACACAACAAATTACAGTGTCTCAAGCAACAGCTGCCCTTCCAAGCAGTCTCCTATAGTCTCATATAAAATAAGCAACACTAAATATTGGCACATGACAGAATGGTTGATCCACATTATTTTACACCCCCAACAAAATTCCAGTAGAAGTAATTACCTTTACATCAAAAGACAATGTTTTCTTCACGTGTGGAGCCCAGTATTTATTTGCTAACTGCACAAGGAAAAAAAAAAAAAGGTTAAATACATACATTTTCATGTCAATGATACAACATCTCTACAACATAGCCCATCCCCAAACTTCATTTCACTAGTATCTTGCTTCATTTCAGATTATGTTAACTACGAGTAACAAAATTGTTTTCTAACAGCAATGCTTATCAACCATTTAGGGCTTTTATGCCTAAACCTCTTTGAACAAAAATTCAATTCTTTGGAGAAATTTCAGATGCATAGACTGCTATCTAACAAACATTTTCTATTCTTAAGTTATGTCTAACAAATCCATCAAAAATTAACCATGATGTTTCAGGAACTGCAAATCCCAAACAGCAAGTGATTACACTTATTTGAGGAACCTGACAAGTAACTAGAGGCTATATATAAAAGTCTAGCATTTTAAAGTTCTTTGCTGCAGCCATCACTTCACCGAAATTCCTGAGCGATGATGCCAAGAGCTTCCTGTGCAACTTTATTCGAGATTTCCAGGAAAAAAAGAAAAAAGGAAAATAAAAAAAAAAAACACCAAAAACAAACCAACAAAAGAACTACTTATAGAAAATCACTTAGAACTTTCACCAACAAGGAACTCTGGGCAGTTTTTCACACGGTAAAACATGCC